>NC_051219.1:10541903-10601903 GCF_015220715.1 Pygocentrus nattereri | reverse complement strand
CAGCAGGACAACAGAGTGAAGGACACAGCACCGCCACACTCTTATTCCCTACGGGTTCACCTAACACCACATGTGTAATATAAATATGTGGGGGGTGAACAGAGTGAAGACACTGAAAATGGGTTATTTTATATGTTCTTCACAGAAAATGAGCAAAGACCAAGAATCTGACTTGCAGAATAGATACACTATGTGTGAGACTGTGAAAGCTATTAGAAGCACAGCACATATACAGTGGAGTCAAAATGTCTGAGACCACCAGAGAAAATGTTTCTATGCCGACTGCCCCCTTAATTAAAATCACCATTTGTATCAACACTCATTGTCCATTTGATCAGCTCCACCTACTGTATAGCTGCCCTTTGTAGTTCTACAGTTACAGACTGTATTCCATCTGTTTCTCTGATACTTTGTTACCCCCTTTTACCCTGTTCTTCAGTGGTCAGGACCCCCATGGACCCTCACAGAGCAGGTACTATTTTGGGTGGTGGATCATTCTCAGCACTGCAGTAACACTGATGTGTTGGTGGTGTGTTAGTGTGTGTTGCGCTGGTCTGAGTGGATCAGTCACAGCAGTGCTGCTGGAGTTTTTAAACACCTCAGTGTCGCTGCTGGACTGAGAATAGTCCACCTACCAAAAATATCCAGCCAACAGCGTCCTGTGGGCAGCGTCCTGTGACCACTGATGAAGAACTAGAGGATGACCAACACAAACTGTGCAGCAGCAGATGAGCTTTGATATCTTGGTGTTGAAATTTTAATGGCCAACAAGTCTATTTATGTTTATTTGCATTTATTCTGATATTGTATTGTGTTTTATCTGTCAGAAACATGGCCAGCAGAAGAGAAATGACCTTCTCCTTGTTTTTATCAGGTCAACAAACAGCTGACCCAGTAGACGGATCCCAAAGAAGAGAAGAAAGGACTCATTTTTGAGCCAGTATGAAAGTGAAAGAGCTTCCGCTTCCTGACCATAACTCGCATTTCTAGGCGACGAGTGGTAAAGACGTTGCCTACATGAGAAAAAGACAAAACTCATGTGCAGGAAAGAGATAATTGATCTTACAACTCATGTTCACACAGATAAAGCCTGAGTAAATCATAGTTCCAGTGCAGCTACAGTAAAACTGAGGACCTCAGCGCTGACGCAACGTTATACTTTGTGTGAACAAATTAAGAAGTTTCCCTGGATGACTGTATCACATGCCTTATTTAAATGTTTAAGCTTTGTTATTGTGCATTGTTTTTTTTTTTAAAGGGCAGCCTGTATATGCGTGTTTTTCTATTTTTTAATCTATATTTCTTAAACACGATGTAGTAGTTTTTTCTACAGCTATCACAATTTCTATACCCTGTTCAGCACTTTTTAATGCATGTGTGAAATTAAGTTAGTCACTTTATTTATTTTAAAAAATGTAATGTAATGTTAAAAAAAAAATAAACAGCTATTGTGTAATTGAGGGGGTTTCTTTCTTATAAACCTTGTATATCAAAAATATCAAATATCAAAAACCTTGTGCCTCCATTTTTGTCGTTTTCCAGATTTTGACATAGTTTGAAAAGTCCTGTTGCTCTTTACATTGTGTGTAAATTTCATTATGAATGGACCAAAAGAAATGACCCGAAATTACTTGGAAAAAAGTCTGGTTCCATTGACTTACTTTAAAAGTTTTTTCCTTCTCCTGTAAAGTTACCATTTTGGAGATCCAGGGTTTTCTTCCGACAACAGCGATATACATCAAATCAGTGTTTGTAAACATAAAGAATGACCATATTTCCAGGTGGATAATGGACGCAATTTATGACAAGTTACAGTAAATACAAACATAACAGATAAAACATTGGCAATAACAGTAAAAGGATGTGTTGGCAAATGTCAAATATACCCAAGTATGTAATGGATTTTACTCACGTCTTCTAAAGGAGATAAAGCTGCTGTAAATCGTAGGGCTGGGCAATAAGACAATATATAGTTATTGTGATCAATTTTGTCACGATAAATTTGTATCATATGGATATCATTGTGCTTGTAGAGCACTGATTGCATATTTCATTATAAAGAGACCAAAATGAGTCTGGATTTGATAAAATAGTACATAAAATCATTGTCTTCAAAGTTTTGATATTGTTTTTTTAATCTAGCACCACTGGTTCTTTTTTCCGTATATCGCGTATCATTAAAATTTCTTGAAGCACTGCGATATATTTTTTACCATATTGCCCACCTTGAATAAATAGTATTGGAGCATGTTCGAGAAATGTTCCCCATGTTTATTCTACTTATTTTTTCCACTGCAGTTGTTCTCTTTAGCTGTTAGCCTAAAGCCTTGCTTTGTGCGTGCCAAGGCTGAGACCGACTGCAGCCGTTTGATAAAGCACTGCAACTTGTGCATAAGTAATATGTCCTCTTTTCACAGTGGAAAACGCTACAGTTTTAACCCCACTGAGGGATTTTCTCCAGCCTACGTCAGGCCAGTGTAAGACCACTGTCTAACACTGATTGCCAACCAACGTCAGGTCAATGTAGGCCCGCCAGCCAAAACAACAATGGCCCAATGTGATTTGACAATATCTTTGCTCTCTTGATTAAATACCATTGTACAACTACAACATCCTGTTTAACAGTGCAGTGTTACCTGCATTATCCACCTGGAATTAAGGTCTTTGCTCTTATGACCCAGATGCACTGCCATGAAAGAGTATTCACTCGCTCACTATAAAGATAAGCCACCTCAACTTAAAGTTATGAGGTCGCTGGTAATGCAGCTTTTTTTCACCCAACTCAAACTTCTTAGCTGTTCTCAAAGTTCTCCCAACTCCTTTTTATTGTTCTGCATCTCAAAATAGAGCTTGTGTTTTCTGCCCAGTCTCCCCACATGTTGGGACTCTTTCTGTCAGAAAGTCCCATCAGACATTTTCTCCTCTTGGGCTTCCAGATATGGACAGCTTTGGCTTTGGTGGGCTTCAAACTCAAAACCTCCTGATGTTGGGATGAATAATTTAGACAGTTTCACTACATTATAAACCTATATTACCTAATATATATATATATATATATATATATGTATATATATATATATATATATATATATATATATATATATATATATTATATTTGGTGTTAGGTGTTCCTAAGTGGTCCGGTTCACTAAGCCATCACCCCAATAGGGGTTTTTGAGAACTGTGTGAACCCTAGAAATGCCACAGCCACACGTAAGTGAACACCCAAGAAGGAAACATGTCTGATAGGCTTTCATAATGGAAAGAGTTCCAGCTAGTCAGGAAGTGGCATAGAACAAATTCTTACTGAGAACATATGACTCAACCAAGATGTTACAGGGGAACTCTGGTGTTCTCATGAAGTTCATGAAAAGCCATGTAATCAGATACCTTAAGCTGAGCGTACTTCATTTTTAATCTTCAAACAATATATAGTATAGAAGACAACCTGAACAAACATTGAAAAATAAATTTTATTCACACCAATTAGCCCTTTGTGAAAAAGTAATTGTCCGCATAGTTACTCAGTCAACCAATCAACTAAATTTAATTGATTGTTGGGATCATACCCAGGCTTGATAACTACTTAGGACTTTTAGGAAGACCTGGATAACATGGTGGTGGCAGTGTGATGCTGTTCAGATGTGTTTGCTGCTCACTGCCTGGGCGACTTGCTGTAATTGACATAACCATGAATTCTGCTCTCTACCAGAAAATCTTGAAGAAGATTGTCTGGTGACCTGAAGCTCAAGCGCAATAAGGTTATGCAGCAAGACATTGATTCAAAGTACAGAAGCAAGCCCACCTCTGGAAGTCCTGAACCCCACTGAGATGCTTAAACCTTAAATGGGCAGCTCATGCTGAGTGGGCCAAACTTCCTCCACAGTGATGTGAACAACCAATAACCAGTTACAGGACACATTTGCACGTAGATGTTGCTGCTAAATGTGGCAAAGCCAGTTAGAAAGTTTAAGGTAGCAATTACTTTGGGTGATATTGAAGTCAGAATTGTTCTCACTGGTGGTGATAAGAACCAATATCTGAATACTCTAAAGCCTCCTAAAGCTCCCTCACAGAGAGCCAAGACACTGTTTTATGATTTTTTCAGTTTTGGGCCTGAAATTATTTTAAAATCTATTCGGTGGAGAGGTACCTGTAGGGTGTTTCAAGGCAAAATAATTCCCAAAAAACCTGAATTTTTCAGATGTACCACTATTTACATCAACATCAGATATAAAAAGCCTCAGTAGACACATGTAAGACATTTGCACTGGAAATAAAAATATCTATACCTGCATTCTAGACATTGTGACCCCCGGTTCCTATCACCACCACTGTGATAAGTTTCATTTCACATTAGAAAATGGTTTTAAATGACTTTGATTACACCTTAGCAAAAGTCATTGAAAAATATTATATATATTATTTATATATCATATAAATATTATATTATCCTTGAAACATACTTGCTTTAAAACTCTGCTTTCAGTATGATTCAATATGCTGAGTTATTGCCCAATAAGCTTTCGTGTGCAATGGAAAGTGAAATGAGTTCCCATTTACAGCTCTAAGAGTTGCAACACCACTAAAAGGAAATTTGACATTTTGACCCCAAACAGTGTCAGTATGTTAGTATATATACAAGAGCACGATAAGAAGGTTGATGAACGTTCTCTGGTTAGTCGGACTGGACGTGTAGCAGTATCATTTCCGCCACAAGAAGTATGGGTGAAAGAGGTAATCTCTGCCTTTTGTTTTACTTTACTTTCTTTTAGTTGCATTTTTCTAAACATATCTGTTCAGAAGGTTAGAATCACTTGTGATAACAGCATTTGTTATTTTTACTCAATAACAATAACGTATACCGTTTAGATTGAAATGATATAAAGTACATACCAAAAGGTATTTTCGTTTTTTATTCAACATTTCAAGTACTTTTGGGAGTTTATTTCATGAAAAATCATGCAATAGATTTATTTATTTTTACAATTTTTGGGGAATTTTGTATATGAACATAATTTTATTCGAACTTCATTCTAGATATTGATTTTATTAGAACTTCATTCTGCATATTAATATTATTAGAATTCCCTTTTTGGGTATACATTTTATCAGAACTATTCTAACTGTACTCCATTATTACAGCATACAGTATAATAATACAGATAGTATTAGTATTAATAGTACTTTCTTAATGTGTTAATATTTTGCATTTCATATGAAGTTCCAAAGTGACAACATAGTGTTTTTTTCCCTTCCAGCTGTATTAGATGTTGATCTCCAGTGGGAGCGAAATAATGAGGATCACCACACTGATGTGTTTCATGAGGATCGTCTGATCGTGAGGCGTGGTCAGCCCTTCGTGATCACCTTAAGCCGCAAGTTTGAAGGGAACCTCCTACAAACACTCAGCAAGGCCAAACTGACCGCTCAAACAGGTCTGACACCCAAATGACATCTTTTCACTGTTATTCAGCAACACTGTAACATCAGATGCCTGTAATAGCCTATAATGATAACTGTGTGAGTTAACTTTGAGCCTACAGCAGGGTTTAATATATCACCCTAAGAATGACTTAGTATCATGATTACTCTGCAACTAGTATGAATCATTCAGTAATTACTATGAATTAGTTATTATGAATTTTAATTATTCAATTATTAAGTAACTGCTATAAATTATTAAGAAAATACTATAAAAATACAGTATTTACAATTACTTATTCAGGAATGACTATCAATTATTCAGGAAATGTTGCGGACTATTTAGTAACTGCTATACATTGTTCACTATTATACATTATTATACATTTACTACCATCTATAAATTATTCATTAACTATTACTAATTATTCAGTACCCACTATCAACTATTTGACATATTAAGTTATACTGTGATGCATTATACAAATTATTAAATTATTAAATTATTGGGCAGCTACTATGAACTACTCAGTAAATACTGTAAATTATTCAGTACTTACTAGAAATTATCCAATGCTTACTATCAACTATTCAGTAAATACTATGAATTATTCAGTACTTCCTATGAATTATTCAATACCTATTATCACCTATTCAGTAAATATTGTGAATTCAGTACCTACCATAAATTTTGAGTATCCTCTATCAATTATTCTGTATATATTATAAATTATTCTGTTCTACATTATTCAAAATGACTACGCATTCTTAAATAACTCCTATATGTTATTCAGTTCCTACTATGAATGATTCATCTCCAGTTCATTATTACTTTATGTTCATTGTTTTTATCTTGTATATCTCCCAAGGCCTTTGCTCATTCTGTGTGTTTTTAAAGGACCACATCCCAGTGTGTCATCTGGAACCCAAGTCTCCATGGATTTGAATGGAGAAAAGCAGGATTCTGGATGGAGCGCCTCAGTGTCTCTGAGTGGAAAAGCTGTCTCACTGACCATCTGTCCAGCTCCCAATGCTCTGATCGGGAAATACATTCTAGTCCTGTCTGAATCCTCAGTATGGTCAAGATATCTAAAATATATCTGCTTAAAAACATGTTTTATCTTTACTGTGGTTGTAAAATGTGATGTGTTGCTGAATGAGTGTGTGAGCACTGCATGATTCAAAAACACATGTTGTCTCCACAGAATCACAAGACTGCTTTGGGTAAATTTGTGCTGCTGTTCAACCCCTGGTGTCCAGGTAAAATATAAAGAAATTAGAGACATGATGTTTCAGGGAAATGATGATGTCTTATTATGATATACAGTTTAAACACTGCTTAGACTGTGAAATTTCCTCGCTACTAACTATTCCACAGTCAACTGCCAGTGGTATTATAACAAAGTGGAAGCGATTGGGAACAACAGCAACTCAGCCACCAAGTGGTGGCTTGGTGGCTGAGTTGCTGTTGTTCCCAATCCTAATATATATGTGTGTGTATATATATATATATATATATATATATATATATATTAGCACATGTGTATATGCAGGTAGCTGTGACTGGCCTGTGCTATTCAGTTTAAAATATCCCTCCTAAATATTTATTCAATTAAATTATAATTCAATGAAAGAATCTGCTTGTAACAGATGACACTGTGTACATGGAGGAGAAGGAACAGAGAGACGAGTACCTGCTGTCCCAAGATGGGCTTATCTTTTGTGGGAACTGTAACAACATCAGCGCGATGGCGTGGAATTTTGGACAGGTATGTTTACATGCAGTGGTTTTGGAAATTTCTCCTTTTCCCCCCAAATTCCTAAAAGCACATCAGATGAAGCATACGCAGACACAAACTTCCTCTACAGCATGTACAGCCTACTTTGGACTTTCAAGATAGTTGGAGACAAAATCCATAATCATTTTTTGTTTCTTTATCACATATTTTATCACATCTTATAACATATTATATTCTAACACTTCAAGTTGTCAGTTTGAGTGTTCGGGGAATCTGGGAATTTAACAATATGGTAGTCAGGATCTGTTTTGTCAGTCAGTGAGTGCCATAATTATTGGCACCCTAAAGATTAGTATAAAATGCAAATACAAAAACTCTTATGATGTTTTGTATATTACTTGTACTGCTAGAAATTCCTATTAATTAAACGTAACTGAGATATGTTACCATTTATATTTCATTTTTCAAGTTTCCCTGAGCCACCCATAAAAGGTCATCTATGGCTTCCTGTTTCAAAGAAATATGAAGCAAAATTCCCTCAGTCATTCATCAACTTGGGGAACAATAGAGCACACTGAAATAACGAGACAAAACTGTGTTGATCTTCATTAACAATAAGTTGCATGTCTGACAATGTCCACATCCACTGTTACAGCAATAATTTTAAAACAAGTTTAAAGTTTAAAACCACCAGTGCTGTAGTGAATCTGCCTGAAAGAGGATGTGAAGGTATTTTACTGTCACGCACATTGAGGAGGACGGTTAGTGAAGCAAAACACATC
Source organism: Pygocentrus nattereri (assembly GCF_015220715.1). NCBI lineage: Eukaryota > Metazoa > Chordata > Actinopteri > Characiformes > Serrasalmidae > Pygocentrus > Pygocentrus nattereri. Next base: position 10,593,958 of record NC_051219.1, on the reverse strand, counting down.
TTCAAGGCTTACAGTTGGAGATTTGCAGGAGATGACAGCATTTTGGGGTCACCAGATTTCTAACTGCAAATGTGACTCCACCTTCATACTAATATGCTATTAGGAAAGCACGCTAGAAGACATTTTTTTCCTTCATCCAACCACAAACATCAGGACTACTGGAACTTGTTTGTTGGCCAGATGAGACAAAAATGGAGCTTTTCAGCAACAAATTAGAGAATCTGTAATGTTTTGGAGCAGTTGCTCTTATAAAAGCCCTGGGAACAGGACTGGACTGGGACTTGTTCTCAGACAGCAATGCAGACCAGTCCACCTTAAACTGCCTACTCCTACTATCACACACAAACACCACAGTGCCTTCATGCAACATTACTTTTTCTAACTTATTTAAAACTTCTTTATAACTTTCTTATTATTCATATGCTAGACTGAGATAACCACAATGACTGCCAGTGATAAAATGAAGTCAATATGCTACAAACTAGTGCTAAGCTAGCTAAGTAAACTAGGTCCTACCAGAATTTCTCGTGTCCCATCTGCTCGGATATGTCCTCATCCACCTTCAGTAACTTTTTCATTCGTGCTCTTAGTGCCCCTTTGTCTTTTGCAGTTTTTGCCACTGTAGTCCATTTTCCTCACTGAATCAATCTTCTGACATGCCCGTCACAGTCCCATGACCTAAACTCAATTGAAACCTTGTGGGATCCAAAAAAGAGGACCTCGCATCCTGTGGGTTCTGTAATTCTGTAATAACTCTGACAGCTGTGGCTTTGTTCAGTTTTGTTTTTGTTTTCTTAGACCGAATGAACCTCAATTAAATGTTAGATTTCTCTCATTTTTTCAATGTGAGATCGAGCTAATTAACCACAGATACTTTTCAAGTCACTTTTTACCCAGGGTGCCCCTAATAATGGACTTGACTGTATACATGCTTTGTAGTTTGAGTCAGGTATCCTGAAGGCCTCCCTGGAGATTCTGGATCAAAGCCTTGAACACAGAAATGACCCAGGAAAGGACTGTCGTCAGAGAAATGACCCAATCTATGTGACCAGGGTGTTGAGTGCCATGGTGAGTGCTGTATTAGACAAATGGTCTGTTGGACCACTTTTAGTCAGATATATATATACTCTGTCAGTTGATTCATGGGTTTCACAGTTTAAAGGTCATTACCTTGTGGTCGAATCTGGCATATTAACATACAGAAATCACCGTGCAGTGATGTTGTGGTCCAGGTTTATTGGGTCTAGAAGAGTGAAAACCAAATAACACAAATCTCCTATTTCCTGTCAGTTGTAATGATGTCTGAATGTCTGGATCAGATGTTCAGATGACCCAGTTCTGCCCTGAGCAGAACCAAAATAGTCATATTATTAAGTGGTTTCAGAGTCAATAAATTAACATGTCTCTTTCAAAACAATTAAGAATGATTATGTTTTTGATTTCATTTTTATTCATGGCAAAATATCAATCATTCCTCAAACCAATTTGGAGCCCTGATTTTCATACTAAACCTCACTGACAGTCCATGAATTCAACTATGTTTCCTTCTTTTTACAATATTTGTGGCTTTGACCAATAGCCGATTAAGGTTTTAAATTCTGAAATGTTCAAAAAATGTAAAATTCTGCTCCTATGTCAGATCAATGCAAATGATGACAACGGAGTCCTTTGGGGGAGATGGAATGGAAATTACTCTGGTGGAGTGGAACCCTCAAAGTGGACAGGCAGTGTGAAAATTCTGCGGCAATGGCATGACAGCAAGTGTAAACCAGTGAAGTTTGGCCAGTGCTGGGTCTTTGCAGCTGTAGGCTGCACAGGTAATACCCAATCAGCAGTAGTCTATACTAATAATACCCAATCAGGAGTTTATACTAATAATACCCAGTCAGGAGTTTATACTAATAATACCCAGTCAGGAGTTTATACTAATAATACCCAGTCAGGAGTCTATACTAATAATACCCAGTCAGGAGTCTATACTAATAATACCCAATCAGGAGTTTATACTAATAATACCCAGTCAGGAGTTTATACTAATAATACCCAGTCAGGAGTTTATACTAATAATACCCAGTCAGGAGTCTATACTAATAATACCCAATCAGGAGTTTATACTAATAATACCCAGTCAGGAGTTTATACTAATAATACCCAATCAGGAGTTTATACTAATAATACCCAATCAGGAGTTTATACTAATAATTCCCAGTCAGGAGTTTATACTAATAATACCCAGTCAGGAGTCTATACTAATAATACCCAATCAGGAGTTTATACTAATAATACCCAGTCAGGAGTCTATACTAATAATACCCAATCAGGAGTTTATACTAATAATACCCAGTCAGGAGTCTATACTAATAATACCCAATCAGGAGTTTATACTAATAATACCCAGTCAGGAGTCTATACTAATAATACCCAATCAGGAGTTTATACTAATAATACCCAGTCAGGAGTTTATACTAATAATACCCAGTCAGGAGTCTATAATAATAATAATACCCAATCAGGAGTTTATACTAGTAATACCCAGTCAGGAGTTTATACTAATAATACCCAGTCAGGAGTTTATGCTAATAATACCCAGTCAGGAGTTTATACTAATAATACCCAGTCAGGAGTTTATACTAATAATACCCAGTCAGGAGTTTATACTAATAATACCCAGTCAGGAGTTTATACTAATAATACCCAGTCAGGAGTCTATACTAATAATACCCAATCAGGAGTTTATACTAATAATACCCAGTCAGGAGTTTATACTAATAATACCCAGTCAGGAGTTTATACTAATAATACCCAGTCAGGAGTTTATACTAATAATACCCAGTCAGGAGTCTATACTAATAATACCCAATCAGGAGTTTATACTAGTAATACCCAGTCAGGAGTTTATACTAATAATACCCAGTCAGGAGTTTATGCTAATAATACCCAGTCAGGGGTTTATGCTAATAATACCCAGTCAGGAGTTTATACTAATAATACCCAGTCAGGAGTTTATACTAATAATACCCAGTCAGGAGTTTATACTAATAATACCCAATCAGGAGTTTATACTAGTAATACCCAGTCAGGAGTTTATACTAATAATACCCAGTCAGGAGTTTATGCTAATAATACCCAGTCAGGAGTTTATGCTAATAATACCCAGTCAGGAGTTTATACTAATAATACCCAGTCAGGAGTTTATGCTAATAATACCCAGTCAGGAGTTTATGCTAATAATACCCAGTCAGGAGTTTATACTAATAATACCCAGTCAGGAGTCTATACTAATAATACCCAATCAGGAGTTTATACTAATAATACCCAGTCAGGAGTTTATACTAATAATACCCAGTCAGGAGTTTATACTAATAATACCCAGTCAGGAGTTTATACTAATAATACCCAGTCAGGAGTTTATGCTAATAATACCCAGTCAGGAGTTTATACTAATAATACCCAATCAGGAGTTTATACTAATAATACCCAGTCAGGAGTTTATACTAATAATACCCAGTCAGGAGTCTATACTAATAATACCCAATCAGGAGTTTATACTAATAATACCCAGTCAGGAGTTTATACTAATAATACCCAGTCAGGAGTTTATACTAATAATACCCAATCAGGAGTTTATACTAATAATACCCAGTCAGGAGTTTATACTAATAATACCCAGTCAGGAGTTTATACTAATAATACCCAGTCAGGAGTTTATACTAATAATACCCAGTCAGGAGTTTATACTAATAATACCCAGTCAGGAGTTAGCTGTGTATGTAATATCCAATCAAGAGTCATTCATACAGGTAATACCCAATCAAGTGTTATTTAGGTAATATCCAACGGGTAGTTGTCCATAAGTTAATACCCAATTAGGAGTTATCTATACAGGCAATACACAGTCAGTATTAACCTATACAGGTAATACTCAATCAAGGGTTATTTATACAGGTAATATCCAATCAGAAATTGCTGATGTAGGTAAAACCCAATTAGTAGTTATCTTTACAGGTAACACCCAATCAGTAGTTGTCTATGCAGGTAATCTTCAAACATTAGTTGTCTATACATATAATACCCAATTGGTAGCCATCTATAAAGGCAATACTCAATCAAGAGTTATCTATGCAGGTAATGTCCTATCAGGAGTCTATTCACGTGATAGCAAATGAGTCGTCTTCTATATAGGTTATCATTAGTAGATAGCAGACTAAACACACTGAAAAAATTCCCACCATGTTTTGCACAAAAAATGCTTTTAATGTAGTGAAAATATTCACTACATTCAAAATTCAAATATCATATTAACTTCACATTAGAGAAACATCTGAAGAGATTATTCTCTACTGACAGCACAGGAAGCTGATAACATTCTGTACCCACACTCTCTGAAAGTTTCTTCACAGGAACATTTATAAAGTGCACATCAGATTGTTCCCATTTCCTTATCTGCTCCAACTACATGTTGTACTATGATGAACTTCTGAATTTCACTACATCTACGGTTACTTCATACCTCTCATCACTACTGTGCATGTGATAGTGTGCTGTTGGGCTGGCAAAATGTTCTGACTTCAGGCCACAAGACCAGACCGAAAGATTCTAAAGCATAGCATATAACAATGAACAATTACAGTAATTAATAACATTATTTCCTTCTCTCTAGTTGCCAGAGCTTTTGGGATTCCCTGTCGGGTGATCACCAACTTCGAATCAGCTCACGACTCCAATGGCGACCTCAAGATAGAAAGAGTGCTTACAGAGGATGGTCCCCCAATGAAGGACTCTGTGTGGTGAGTCAATTCTTGTTGCCACTTTCCATAGTAATGTAAAAAAAATTAGTTTTCAAAACTTTTATCAGGGAAAAAAAAGATTTCAAAACTTTTCCAGAAAAAAAAAGATTTCAAAACTTTTATCAGGGAAAAAAAAGATTTCAAAACTTTTCCAGAAAAAAAAAGATTTCAAAACTTTTTTCAGGAAAAAAAAAGATTTCAAAACTTTTTTCGGGAAAAAAAAAGATTTCAAAACTTGCAGAATTTGCACAACAGTAAGACTAATAAGCGTGTACTGGGACTCATGCTGTAATGGGAACAGCACAAATACCACCACGTAAATATAGTATCGGTATTGGCGATATGGATACCGAAACCTATGAGCGACACTACGAAGCAATTTTTGGCATGCATGCACGCTACTGACTAAGTCCTGCATGAGTGCCAGTAGATGGAAGACAACACATCAGTGGTGTGGCATGACAATCAGCACTAAAAATTCTCATGACAAAATCTGTAACACCAGCATTTTGTGAGAAGGCAGCGGTAGTGGGTGATATAGTGGTAGCAATTCATTGTAAAGTATTAGCTTCACTTATATGTCACAAATATACCAAATAACATACAAACAGTATAAATCACTCCATTGGAGCCCCTTACTTGAATGACCAAGTCAGGCTTCTTGCCTGGATTGCAGATCCTTACTAGTTAAGTTTCTGTTATCCAACCAGCAATACAAGATCTTTAACCATGACGTGTACTTATCCTTTCAGTCTTATTGCTAAATTAATATCCCAACAGGAATTTTCATTGCTGGGTGGAAAGTTGGATGAAACGCCCGGACCTCAAACCTGGATATGACGGCTGGCAAGTCAGTGACCCAACTCCTCAAGAACAAAGTGAAGGTACTGGTCTAAAACGAAGTGAATATGTAAAGACACTAGAGCTACATTCACAAACTAACCTTTCTGCTGCCATGGTTGATATATGTTCTTGTGAGTATTCTATATGTATTTTTAGGGCAGACGGGAACCATTAGGACCTTCTTGGCTTTCAAAGGCCTAATGATATCTAAATATTAATAAATGATGTGAATTGTATTTTTTGGTTGATTTTTAATTTAATAACATGTATTGTATTTAAATTTTAGTGTAATTGCTACAGTTGTATGCAAAGGTTTGGGCACATGTGGACAAAATATGTTCCTAGAGGCAGCAAGGTCCATTCCTAAAGCATCAACTTATATTTGCTGAAATTGTTCATGGTGGATTTTGAGGCATGTTTTGGATCATTGTCCTGTCATAGAAGCCAGCGTCTTATCAGCTTCACTTTCCTGATTCCGACATAGTGGAACCGTTTTCCATCGAAACTATTTGAAGCTTAACACTTGGCAAGGTGTTCTTTCATCAAATGCTGCTCTTTTCTAGGCAGAAGATGGCAAGATTAGAGATGACATTGATCTGATATCAAGTGTTAGTATCACGGGGATATCTACAGAAAGTGCTGGAAAATGTTGGACGGGATATTAGAGGGGAAAAACTGAATGTGATCCAATCTGTTCTGAAATATCACACTGCGTGTTGATACTGTTAGCGGTTTAGCTTTTCCTGTGGGGCTGTAGAGTGATATATCAATTAGAATAAGCTCATACAAGGTAAAACATGTCTTCAAGCTTGAAATAAAACATGGAATGTCTTTTACAAGCTTCAAATGTCTGTGATTAATATAGAACAGACAAAAAATATGAATTAACTAGCATTAGTGTTAACATGCTACTATAATCCCATAGGGGTGCTAGCAAAATTGGAGTTATTGTAGATGCGTTTTTCTTCATTTTTGACCAAAGTTTTTCAATTAAAAATTTTAAAGCTTAGTAGCTTTTTTTAAATATCGGTATCAATATATATTAGTAGAGGTATCAGTCATGAAAAAGAAAGAGTGGCATCTCTAATGTTAAAACTAAAGATATCGAACTTTAAGCTTTCCAATGGTAATTTCCTATTTTGTCTGGCCCATGAACAGGTGTGATGCGTTGTGGTCCTGTCCCCGTAAAGGCCATAAAGGAAGGAGACCTCACCTGTAAGTATGACGCGGCGTTTGTGTACGCTGAGGTTAACGCTGATGTTGTCACAAAGTATCGGACGAGAAATGGCATCTTGGAGGATGTGCTCAGCAAAGACCAAATAGGCCAAAACATCAGCACAAAGAGCATCGGGAAGGACACAAGAGAGGACGTCACACATCTGTACAAATACAGAGAAGGTAAGCTCCCCATAATCTATTCAGAAGTTCAGCCATGTGGCCAAGCTTTATTTGTAAACGTTGAGGTTATGTTTCAGTGAAACCCCTGATCAAACTCTGTTAAGAAGTTTAGTTAAAAACTGTAATTTATTTAACCAATAAAAGTGCATTAAATCCATGCTATCATTTATACATGGAGGCAAAAAACAGGAAACTAAATTTATGAAGTAGCCAAAGTAAATTTAGTCTAAATCCCTCAAAATTTTAGTTTAGGCCACATTTTTAAGTTTTCGTTCATCAGCAAACTCATCATACAACCGATTGAGAATTCCTGTGTTGTCACCCAATCCTGACTGCCAGCCACTGAGCTATAGGCTAATAAATACAAACAAGCTAGCATTAGCATTAACTCTTATCCTGGTCGTCAAACTAACTCGTAAACAGAGATTTGATTTTTATTCGACACAAAATGGACACCAGAAATGTGCTCATCATTTTAACCAGAGAAAAGAAGCTAAAGTATCTAGCCAGGTAGCCACTTTGCGAAGATTATCTTGTTGTCCTTCTTGTCCTTCCATTCCCTCCATTGTAATCAGCTTCCCAGGAGTAACATTAGCTATCTGCTTTCCTTCTCCATCTAACATTTCATTTCAAAACAGTACCCCTAAAATAAGATCCACCTCAGGAGAGTTCTTTCTATCTTCAAGATACCATCCTAAGATGGAGATCTTCTTAGTCTTTAAACCAGAAAATTGCATTCTAGAGCAGTGTTTCTCAACCTTGGTCCTGGTTTATAATCCAACTAATCAGCTGTTAATAAGTAAGCTGTAAATAAGACTAACATAATGTAAATACATTGGCGTGGCTTTAGAACGCCAACAAGTGCTTCCCTGCACTGGGTTTGAACCCTGCTTGCTTATGTAGAGAACAAGTAACTTAACTATTTAAACCAACATGTACAACTCAAAAATACCCTACCTTGTACTCCTAGCATGCAAAAATGCTTAAAACGTGATGACCGTTCAGGCTTCCTGTGTAATAAATACATACACCGTATGGTCAAATGTATGATGCAGAATTTGCTACTGTTACAACAAACGTGCATCATCAAAAGGAGTGGTTTTGTAGGCCTTCGTTGAAAATAAAACTATACATAATTATTCAGTCAGGCTACAAACACAACTAAAAAAAACTACTCAGGCAATCCTCTTTTCAGACTGAAGCACCTCAAGGAGCTCAATCACATTTCACAAGCTGCAAATTCTCCACAAGGAGGCGCCAGCAAAGCAATAGCTTTTAACACTTCATCAGAGCAGTGCTTTGCACATTAGTGAACAGCACTTCTGCATTTTTTTTCCTATTTGGTTAAAAAATGTTAGATTTCTATTCACACAGCCAAAAAAGGCCTGTACTAGTGGCAAATCCAGTCAGAGGTACAGGATTTTAATAATTTATCACATCTCATTTTGTCGTTGTGATAACTAACAGCTATATGAAACTTTGCATTTTACGTCTACATCGTCCAGCCCTATGCTGTTTCTTTGACATTGACAATGTCAAAGTTTCTTTGACATTGGTGGACCCCTTTTTGATGCTGTATGGATGGCTTTTCAGAAAGGTTCCATTTAGAACCATTTACAACACATTCTCCATCAATCTGAAGAATACTTTCACGATGTAAAGAACCCTATAATCGTGCAAAGCGTTCTTTGAGCGTTCATGGTTCATAGATATCTATTTAGCTTTACTACAGAACCCTTGAAGAACCATCCTTTTTAAGTGTGTACTCTAGAGACAACAGCACAGGAGGAAAGTATGCATCTTTACAACCGATGTAGCGATGGTTAAAATTTTCATTTCAAAGTGTCCTTAAAGACGTATATGATGTCTTTTTAACAAAACAATTAAATTAGCCACGTTTACATGCAGCCTAATAATCTGTTACTAATAGGACTAATAGCTCAATTCAATCAAAACACCTCAGTCAGAATAATCTAGTCCGATTGAGGCCATTCGGAATACAATTTCTATCCGATTGAATGAGGTGGGTAATCCTGTAGAAACTCCGACTGGGAATGTAATCAGATACAGGCATTTACACGGCTATTATTCTTCTATTTAACTGATTATTTACAGGATTACCCACCTCATTCAATTAGATAGAAATTGTATTCGGACCAGCCTAGTCTGAATGAGGTGTACGCCTGGATGTATTCTATTCAGATGGAGCAGTTGGTCGGATTATTAGTGGATTATTAGTACTGGATGTAAACGTGGCTATTGTTGAGTAGAGTGAGCATAAACACATCAGTCATAATTTGTGATCCCAATGTATTCAATCAGATTGGCAAATGTTTTGCACGTGAACACAGCCACAGATAGCACATTCATATATATATATGTATGTACACACACACACACATATATATATATATATTCTGGCAGGAAGGGAAAGAACAGAAAATTTAATTTGTCCTTATGAAAAACTCACTTTTTCTTCTTCATCTCATTGTTTTGTACCTTTAGGTTCTAAAGAGGAGCGAGAGTCCTATATGAACGCTCAGGTCTGTCAGGAGTTCGATCTGAGCATTGAAGATCCTGGAGACGTTCTGAAAGGCTCAGACTTTGTGTCGTATATCCGCGTTGCTAATAAAAGCAGTGTTAAGAAGATGATTCAACTTCAGGTCAGCTCTGGAGGGGTGCTTCACAATGGCCTTCTGGACAACAGCGCCCCTCAGTCCTACACAGGAGAACACTTTCTCAGTCGTGGCGAAGGTCAGTAGCTGTACTTCATTGGGGGTAATCACTATTGCAGGAAATGAATGGGCTATCAAGTGTTCTCTATATACATAACACCATTAGTTAATGAATTAAGAGGAATTCCAACACTTTTTTCAAAGTTTCTGCATAATTAAGTCAGGAGCCAGATATCTGAAGGCCTCTAAAAATCCCATCACGTTATTACAGAAAATTGCTACAAATATGCAAATAAGTCTAGGGTTAAAACTTTTGTCATAGAGAGGTACATGCAGGCTGTCAGATTTAGTACTCTTTAACCACCATCAAAACTCAGGAGACATGTGTAGGTGCTGTTTTGGGATAGGATAAAATGGCTATATTTGTCTTGTAGACATTGTGACCCCTGGTTCCCATGACCACCACTGTAAAGAAATCTGAGTCAATAAGTTTCTCTATAATTAACTATTTCAGATCAAATGACTCTAAATTACTTTGTTTACATCTCAATGTCCAAATTATGCAGAAACTTCAAAAAACTTCCCAGAGGAAGTACAGCAGCAGCATGGCTTCATTAGCATTTCTAACAGACAGACAGGCAGATGCGTATTAAAGCGACGAGGTTTGAGAGGCTGTACATTACAGTGATGTGAAGCCGAGTGCCTAAAACTCCTGTAACTGTGGGACAAGCAGCATGATATTATTAGTAATACAGCACTACACTATGTGATAAAACACACAGCTAATGATTACATTTCTTTTTAATAGTACTATCAATGAACAATTCTTCTGCCAAACAATGCAATTCAATGTCAGTCATTACATTGCCAGTGATGTAGCAAGAAATTCATTCTAGAATAATCTCTTACTGAGATGAAGCGGGAAATTATATATGCAGGACAAGGGGGCCTCCAGAACCAAAGCTGGGAAACACTGTTCTATAACAAATGACAGCACACTATAGACAAAGCAGAGGTTGGCTTCTTATTTGCAAGCTTCTTCTTTGAGGTTCTGTTCCACCTTAAGAAGCGCAAAAGCACCAGAATGTAGCTGCTGCCTCATTTTAGGTGGAATGGAAAAGTTGAATAAGCTTTTGAATAAGAAACCAACGTCAGCCTTGCATACAACCAAAAGCTAATTAGCCAGAAGTCTAGCTGCAACAGTTCTAGGTGCAGATGTTGTTTAGAGCAAAGGGCTGAAGACTGTACTGTTTGTGGCACTAAAGAAGTGGACATTGATTTTGTAGTAGTTGAGACTGGATCAATTCAATCAGGCAGAACAGATTTTACCTGATAGATGAGATTTTAGAACCAAGATAAGATGGATCAGATTTTACTAGATCAGATTTTAGAATCAAAATCAGACAGATCAGATTTTACCAGATAGATCAAATTTTTTGGGATCAAAATCTGATGGAACAGATTTTACCAGATAGATCAGATGTTAGAATCAAAATCAAATAGAACAGATTTTACCAGACAGATCAGATTTTAGAATCAAAATCAGAAACAACAGATTTTACCAGACAGACCAGATTTTAGAATCAAAATCAGATAGAACAGATTTTAATAGCTAGATCTAGATTTTAGAATCAAAACTATTTTACACAGCACATTTTGCAGCACTCTATGGTGCTGTGAGAACTGTAGCAATGGAAGGCCCATTGCTTTTCAGAATTTGCCAAATGCTGTCACTGTCAATATGCAGAGCAGAGCACATTGTCTACACTGCAGACTGACTGTACATGATCTTGTGTGTTGGTAGTGCTAAAGGTTCCAATGGAGCATCTGTACATGAGGTATTCCGCGCTGCTAGGCACTAGCAGCCAGCTGCTGGTCAGTGTGCTACTCACAGATGAGTCAACCATGGCCAGGATGATGGAGAAGCGCACCATCACCCTGCAAGACCCCAAACTCAACATACAGGTGCTGTGAATTTGAACTCTGCAAGTGTCAAGTGAATTTTATAAGGAAAAATAGTTTTTATTCATGGGACTGTGCTGAGCTGGCGATCAGTGGGTTGAAACGCTCATTTAGTGGTAGTGCAATCAGATCAAGTGACCAGCCATTTGATCTGCAGCATGTTTAGTGTTCTTCCTTAACATTTTCTGTCTCTCTTTTTGTGCAGATTGTTGGGCAGCCCAGAGTAGGAAAGGAGAGCTGCGTAAAGCTCTCAGTGAAGAACCCGCTGCCTGAGAATTTGAGTGACTGCTGGTTTGGTGTGGAAGGAGCAAATCTTACTAATGGACAAATGCTGACTCAAAGGTAGGAATCTACAGTGTTCATGCATTTCCTCACAACTAGCAATAATGTGACGTAGCCTCAGTGAATGCCAGAAAAATGAATGGCATCTTTTAAAAAACCCACTATCACACCCTGTGGTAAACACAAATGTTCTAAAGCTGATGCATTTTATTCTGTGCGCATTTGTCCTTTGAATCCCTGCTAGGATAACCAGCATGGACCAGCAAGGCTGGTCAGCAGTAGGACCAGCGTATCGCTGCTGTCGGAAGAATAATCTCCATTTTTGTCATTTTCCAGTTTTTGATATAATTTGAAAATGCCTGCTGTCCTTTACATTGTGTGTACATTTCATGATGAATGGACCAAAAGAAACGGCCCAAAACGACTTGGAAAAAATTCTGGTTCCATTGACTTACATTAAAAGTATGGTTTTCCTTCTCCTTTAAAGTTACCACTTTGGAGATACGAGGTTTTCTTCCGACAACAGCGATATACTGTGTTTTGGAGGCTTTTATTTTTTTAGCAACAGAAGCTGATACGCTGTTCACCAGCACTAGACCAGCATAAGCCAGGTTAGCCCAGCATGACTGGCCACCATCAAAACCAGTATATGTTGTGTTGTGGATGCTGGTATGCTGGTCAACCAGTATGACCATGCGGGGTGACCAGCTAAACCACCACCAGAACAGCACAAACCAGCTTAGACCAGCATGGAATTCGTGTTGGTCTGTGCTGTATCGGCAGGGATGTAACCAGCTCCACCAACAAATGCATCCTACTGCTGTGATCTCTCTCTAAATCACGTTCAGTCTGTAAGCTTTTCTAAAGTTTTTGATCAGCCACTCTATAAAGTTGTGATGCTTATCACAGCTGTAAGACAGGGTGAGATTACACAGCAAGAAATACAATCGATCTTTACAAAATCAATTCAATTCATAGCGCATGCTAAATTAGTCAAAACCAGTCCCCTGCACTACAGTCCCGTTATTAGGTTTAACAGGATTTATGTGTCGGTGTTCTGTAAAGCTTGTCCAACCTACCAACAGTAGCTACAAATCAATGCATGTGGGGGTGGAGCTTGAGAATTTCCATTAAGAATGAATTTATGTGGATGTGTGGCACATATTGAGCAGGTGGGGTTGAACCTGGATAATCTGATGGCAATTCAATTTAATTTGTTTAATTCAATTTGTTTTACAAATGCAGGATTTCATACGTCGGCTCTGGAAAAGAGGCCAAAACGAGGATTTGCTTCACCCCCATCCAAAGTGGCCCATGCAAACTGATGGTGACTTTCTACAGCAAGAAACTGGGATATGTCAAAGCATACACAAACCTTAACGTCAGCATGTAGATGCGGAAAAACAGAATAAAGTGGCGCAGTAATTCTTAATACTTAAAACATTTGCACTGTGTAGGCCTGTTTTTATGATGATTAGAAAACCATCTGATCGCACTTCTTTTCCATAGTTGTTACTTTTTTTTGCATGTTTACTTGAAATAAACGTAACGTTACCTGGGTACATATTCGTCTGTTGGGTTGATGCAGACGCCTGTAATGAAAAGAGTTCACAGTTCAGCAACGACTGACTGAGCAGCGAAAATTCACAGAAGTAATGTTGCACCACCATGTGGTAAAATCGCATTTGGTGTGTAAGTAAAGGCCTTGATGGTGGTGATCGATTTTGAAATGCTACAATCAATTCTAAGGGACTATAAAGACCTTCAAAAGAAGTGTGCACTCCTCTTATGGCCAACTTTGAAAAAATGCAGCTGTTTTCAACCTTCAAAAAATGGACTCTTTCTATTCTTGCATATATTCCAGTACTGTGGGAACAGCTTCTACTGTCAGACATCAGTTTCCAAAAGTAATTTGCGGATTAAATGAATTGTGAAATTTCCAGATGCACTGAAATTGGCTCTTTAAAGTGTTATAATCAAATCAAATGTAGAAATGTAGAAAGTGAAACTAACTTTTTATTTATGTAACTGTTTATTTGAAGATGTCAATTTGATCCATATGGAAGAAAAATACATATGTTTGCTCATATTAAAGAAATTATGTGCAATATATGTTTTTGTTTTAAATATATGTGTGAAATATATTCAACTGTAATGTTTTTTTTCATTGAAATATATGCTAATACATGTGCGTATATGGGAACATTGAACTATCTGCACATTTAGATATAGTGCATAGTTTTAATATTTACATATATGTCGAACATTTATGGTAATATTGTTATAAACTTGACATATTTTGAAAATATATATGTCCGGTTGATGTGGTTTTAAAGTACTAAATAGATATTTAACTGTCCTATGTTTTAATATTTCATTCAATGGCAGTATATGTGCATAGATGGCAACATATTAAGAATAATATACATATGTAGATTGACAGTGTTGCACATTTTCAATCTACATATGTATATTGCACAATTTTAATATTTGCAACACATTGCATCATTTTTATATTTGCATATATGTCAAACATTTATGGTAATGCATCACAAACTTATTTGACACTTATTTGACAAATCTATGGAAATATATGTCCTTTGTGCACGGGCAACAAGAAATCATTATGCATTTTTCTTCCAAACTATGATTTGAGCTGGCTGAATGTTTTCTCCCCATGACTTATGGAGATGGGAGAACGGCAAAACATAACATTATTAGTTAATATTGCTTTTGCCCACCTGCTGGATCATGGCCAAAACTCATAGAAGCAGGGCATCACTACTGGGACCACTAATAGTCAATTGTAGTCAATAAATAGGACTGTCAATAATAAAGCTACACCAACAGCACAGATAGCACACAGTAAATGAGATATTAATCTAGCATAATTACATGTTTACCACCATTGGTTTTCTTTAAGATTTCTTTTTCAAACAGCACGAGCACATTAGAGCGGAATAACGGAGTAATTAATATATGAGTATGGCTGAGTAGCAGTTACACTAGAATGAGTGTAACATGGTGTTCATATGATAGTGGTGTCTTCTGCAGGGTTGAAACTGCCATAAATAAAGATGCTCAAAGGTGGTATGCTGCAGTAATATTAGCCCTGCCTGAAATATCCCTTTACTGGCCCTAGCGCAGAGTCACTGACCTAAACTCACACACGCACACAAGGTCCGAGTCGGAAACTGAGAATATGGATCAAGGTAAGATTTGAAGACTTGGGCCTTTTTCATAGAGCCAGCTGTACAGAGGGTGGAGCGCTGAGTGCTTTGTGAAGCCATCAGTGAGAATCATGACTAATCTTGATTAATCATGACTAATCTTCATTAATCATTAGGGGGACATCAATGTCACAACATGGCAGAGTGAAAACTGGTGCACATGCATGTTGGCACCAAGCAAACGCAATGAATATGTGACAATGTTTTGATGTTTTAGCGTTTCTCGTTTTTGAAAATGAAGTAATTTGTGTTTGATGAGTTAAACGAAATTTATATGCGCAGCTGCAAACATTACTACTGACCATGACCAGCATTTGAGCATGTAAAGTTTTGGGTCATTATCAGGATAAGGTAGCACAGTCTGTCCCTGGTGCCTTCAAAGTTCATATCTATATTTATTTAGCTATTAATATTTATATTTAGATAGACATATGTCTAGTCTCAGTATGCATAACAGACAATCAGACAATCTTTAAAGTATTTCATTAAGTACTTTATTAGGTAAAATACTTTTTAAGTATTATTAAGTAATAGAAGTATTAAATACATTAAATACAAATTACGTACTTTTATCATGTACAATGAGCTTACATTATTGCTATGAACCTTCCTATGAATGTTTTATTAAAAACATTTTTGTCCCAAATATTTTGGCCCCTGGTGTCCTCAGAATGCTCTGTTTTTGATATATCTTATATTTAGTTTTAAAATATTGGGTCAAGTGCTGTTAAATGGGAAATTCACACACCATGTAACACCAGTGACACGACCGCAGAAGTCCACTGTGACTCCCTTTAGGCAATACTCCCCTCAAAGTTTATGGTGGAAATTTATGGTGGGCATTTTAGAATTTAATCCTATTCCTTTTCTGACTGAAATGTTTTTTTGTGTTTTAAAAAAATCCAAAAACATTTGTGCCATCATTGGTGTTACTGTGTTCAAAAGTTGAGATTCTTCCCTCCTTTCGATCGATTATGATCAACCTGAAAAGGCGTGTCATTAAAGAAGATCCCTGGATCTGTTTACGAGCTTTTATAAACGTATAAGTTGATTAGCTTCTTAACTGAATGGACAATACATTTCTGAACATTTAATATGTTTAATATGTTCATAGAAAAAAACTTAGCATTTCAGTACTTTGTGGTAACACCAGGGACACTGGTTCGGTTTTTATTCCCTTCCAAGTACAACTCTATCCGGATAACAACCCTTTCATGTTAGTCTTTTAAAAGAGGACACCAGGTTTATTAGCAAAGCTAAATGCTAACCTCAAATCTTCAGCCATCTCTCCTTAACTTTGCTAAATGTATTCATTCTGGTCCCAATGGCCCGCGACCCTGACGGAGAAGCGGCTTAGAACATGGATGGATGGTCCCAATGGGAGTTTTTACCTCAGCCGTTCATGTTTAACCTAGCTGGCCCAGTTACCGGCTGGAAGTTTGTGCTTTTGACGCTGTAGATCTGAAGTTATGCTTAGTTAATGCTTCTCTGACCTGCCAGTGCTGGAGATAGATCGTGTTGATTTGGCCTGCGCGGTGAACAATGCTGAACACCACACGGAGCTGAATGGAGCGACCAGGCTGATCGTGAGAAGGGGTCAACCTTTTACCATCAACCTTCACCTACAACCCGGCACTCACTTTCACCAAGGAACCAACATCAACCTCATCGCCACCACAGGTACCTCAACTCACCCCTGAACAAAGAATGCACGTCACTCATAGCTGCTAACTGTGATGGTTGGGAATGAAAGTCATTGTTGGCTGTTGGTTATTTGAAAACTATGAAGTCCTTACAGGAAAGTCTGTCTGCTTGTTATTGCACATGAACAGATCTCAACCGAGGGGAGGTTTATCCGCTGGTGGCTTTACCTGCAAGCCAACTGGCCCTTTCCAGTAAACAGCGGGGCCTTTCGCGTAAATAAATGCCATGCTGAGCATTACAGGTTTTCCCATTCATTTTCCAACCAGTGAACTGCCTCCTCCTTTATAATGTTTCTGGTCTTTACTAGCTTTCATGCAGTGTTAGCCGTTGCTACTAATTCTTCCAGAACTCGGTAGTTTGGACTGAATTGTTGTACCGAATTTATAAATGACATAATATTTAAACTGTTAACCAAATAACACTTACATTTCACAATATAACACTAAAAGATTAGTTTCAGTGCTTTTTAACATGGCCGCGCCAACCATGATTCACTCCTAGAAAGTTTCAATCAAAACGCGCTCGCCCTCTACAACGTTCAGTGTTCAACTACCCTGCAAGAGAAAAACAGCAGCAAAACCAGCATATCGCTGCGATCGGAAGAAAACCTCGTGTCTCCATTTTTTCGTTTTTCAGTTTTTGAGGTAATGCGAAAGTGCCTGTTGCTCTTTACACTGTGTGTAAATTTCATAAAGAATGGATCCAAAGAAACGGCCTACAATGACTTGGAAAAAAGTCTGGTTCCATAGACTTACATTAAAATAAAGTATGTTTTTTCCTTCTCCTGTAAAGTTACCATTTTGGAGATATGAGGTTTTCTTCTGACAACAGCGATATGTTGTTTCGGATGACCAGCACTGGACCAGTATAAACCAGTTTAAATCGACATGGAATAATGCTGATCAGTGCTGTTATTAAGCAGAATAGCCACAGTGAGCTCATTAGAGAACTACTATGTTCAGTTAGCTTCCGTGAGCTAATTAGCTAGCCATGTACATTTTGTTATGTAAGACATCTGAACATAATATACACATATTTGGTGAAATATTGCTTTGTGTGGCTGTGAGCTCTGGTGTGGAACTGTGGTGCATTGCCTTTCCTTCTCGTTGTTGTTTAGCTGTGCAACCTTTAGCTTGCTAACTACCCAGCTAGTCGATAGTAAAGTAATGAAGAAACAATGCATACCAGATGCAGACTGCGCACAAATGCAGAATCCAGAAGAGAAGCTATCAGTGATTTAACCTCTTGCCAAGCCATGGTCCCACACACTTCTATAACCTAAGAAAAGCTCCATTAGTCTTAGTATGTAATAAGCCTGGAATGTTCCGCGGCTAAACTGAGATAAAAGCTATTCTAAGTTCTGATGTTTTCAGATCCCTAGAGAGACGATCATCCGTGTATCTAATGATCAGTCAACGCACTAATGTTACATGCAACCTACGTGGCTCCCTGACAAACTAGGCCAGAGTAGAGCGGTCACTGCCAACCCCTGACCTTTCACCCATTCTCCTGCCCACAGATCAGTCCAGCTTCTCTCTGAGCAAGCTAGAAGGGATTTTAGCTCATTTGTGTCTGGGTTATTGCACTAAGGCTGTGTGTCGTGGCTTCACTGTAATACTGTGCCTTTAAACTTCACCAGTTTCCTTACTTTCTCAGTACTTTAATAGCGCTGTCTCTGAAAACTGACGCTCAGTTTGTAATGTGGAGGCTTAATCAAAGCAGTGTTCCAACACTTTCTTCTAAAATTGGTTTAGAAACGCGATGAAAGTGAAAAAAGTACCTCCAGAATGTTTCCGTGGAGCAACTTTGTTTTCAGGAATTGTACTATATAGACATTTAAGATAAAGGCTGGAATTTCTTCAGCTATATTAAAAGGAAATTCCATTCATTTTAAAAACTTTCTCCATAGTTCAGTGGTTGAGATGTAAACAAACTCTTTCAGTGGTTTGATGTGAAATGGTTCATTGCCAAGAAACCTTCTTTACAGTGAGGCTGATGGGAATCACAATGTCTTCAACACAAATATAGCCATTTTGTTTACTATCCAAAACCACAAGGTGAACCTACACACACCATTTTTAATATGGGTAATGGTTAGGGTTAGGGTTTGGGTTAAAACTTGTAAAATAAAGAAAAGTAAGCTTTCCTTGGGTTCTACTTTTCTGTACCATGACTTGTGTGTAATTTTCTGCCCTTTGAAAATACAATTTAAGCCAAAACATATAAATATATAATAATAATAATAAACATATACATATAATATGAATTATATGCAACGTCTCGGGCATCACGCGGCATTTTTCTGACTAGGTGATGTAATGCCTTTCTATGATGGACCTTTTAAAGGCATTAAACTCTTCAGACGTCTGGTCCCCATCACCACCACTGTAAACACTCTGACTTGGAGTGGAGCATTTCACTTCAAACCTCTCGGAATGACTTTACATCTTAATGATATTGTGTGGAATTTTTGGAAAATGGGTATTTTCCCCTGTAAGCATGCGAAATACTGTTATGCTGAACATGCTGTGTTTATATAGGCCCGGAACCCTCAGAGGACGCAGACACTGCAGTAAAATTTGGGCTCAGTAAATTCATGTCGAAGACTCGATGGAGCGCAACTGCAGCGCTGCCGTCTGAGAACACTGTATCACTCACCGTGTGCAGCAACCCCAACGCCCCCATAGGCCTGTACCAGCTGACCCTTGACCAAGGCAGCGGGGTCAGTCTGGGGCAGTTTGTCCTGCTCTTCAACCCTTGGTGCACAAGTAAGATATATTTAGTTATACTTGTGGGAAGTAGCATATAGATTTCTGAATTTATTGATGTAGGTGAATGATGCATGGCAAATGAAGTTATATTTATTTGGTCATTTAATATGTGATTAAAAACCAATAGATCAGTCTTCAGTGTTAAAGGGCCCATATGCAAAATCAAAGCAAGACTGATGGATACAATTCTGACCAGTTTGAATGTTTTTGTGATGTCATAAAAACAAACATACATTTCAACCTATTCAGCCACCAGCACTTTAGCCGTGCTCATTCATACTGAAGGTATGAGGAGTGTTTAAGTCTAGACTACTTTTTGATTGAGGCGCAATACAGTACAGCCAATCGGATCACAGGTAATTTACATGTATCCGTTTGCAAAAAAAGAGGTGAAGAAGAGGGTGCAGGCAGGATGGAGTGGGTGGAGACGGGTGTCAGGGCTGATGTGTGACAGAAGGATAGTAGCAAGAGTGAAAGGGAAGGTTTACAAGACAGTAGTGCGTCCTGCTATGATGTACGGTTTGGAGACTGTGGCTCTGTCTAAAAGACAGGAGGCTGAGCTGGAGGTGGCGGAGATGAAGACGCTGAGATTTTCGTTGGGAGTGACAAGGATGGACAAGATTAGAAATGAGCAGATCAGAGGGACAGTGAAGGTGGAGCAGTTTGGAGATAAAGCCAGAGAGGCCAGGTTGAGATGGTTTGGACATGTGTTGAGGAGGAATAGTGGAGATATTGGGCAAAGACTGTTGGAGATGGAGCTGCCGGGTAGAAGGAGAAGAGGTAGACCTCAGAGAAGGTTTATGGATGTAGTGAAGGAGGACATGGAGATGGTTGGTGTGAAAGTAGAGGAGGCAATGGATAGGGCAAGACGGAGGCAGATGATCCGCTGTGGCGACCCCTAAAGGGAGCAGCCGAAAGAAGAAGAGTTTGAAAGACAGCAACAAAAACTAGCCTATTTAATTTGGTCTAAAGAGAGGCTGGAAAATGGTCAGAAAAGTACATAAATGCACTAATGAGGTCATAAGTGGACATCAGAGAAGTAAGAAATGAATACAAGAGCAGTATATGGGCCCTTTAAACAAACCTCTACAGTAGGTACATTTACTGTTTAGATTTGTACCGCAGCTGTTTTTGTATGATATTTCTATCTTAGCTTTATTCTTTGCTGTGAGGTGTGAAAGCTGTGTGTATCTCTAAGAGATACTCTATGTTTTTAAACCTTGGTGAAAAAGCTAAATAATAGACTGTATTAGCCAAAGGTTCATGACAAGTGTTTCTTTAACATACTGCAAACCTCCTTTCTTGCTCCAATAACAGGAGACTCTGTGTATTTGGCGAATGAGGCCGAGAGGCAGGAGTACGTCCTGTCCCAGGATGGACTGATCTATCGCGGGAAGCCTAAACGCATCACAGTCCTGCCGTGGACTTTTGGACAGGTGCACATTCTCCTCTCCATGAAGCTGAAACATAGTCATGTAAATTGTTATTTTAATACGAGCAGAGGACTAGCCCAGAGCACGAAGAACGTCGGTAGTAGATGGTAGAGACTTGTGACTTTTAGAGCTAGGTCTTCAGCTTGAGCAGTAAAAGTCAAAACTTGGTCAGAAATTGAGAAAAGAAAACCACAACTCTATGATAACGCTAAATTCTGCAAGCACACCTATGAGGTTTATAATAGTATGTTGGTGCCCATGAACGGTGTTGATGCCCAAAGAAAAAGAAATAACTCCAAAAAAGCAAACAGTGCAAAACATTTCATTTAAGTCAAAGACTGTCCCTACCTAGGTACCACGGAGAAGGAAATTGGACAGTTTCCCATTTTTAAATGTTAATAGTAAAAAGTGTATTGCTGTTATATTACAGCAGTCATGATGATTCTTTTCAACAAAACCTAAACTGAATTAAAAAACTACAAACATGCATTTTTACTTTCCAGAAATCATTAGGCCTCAGTCATTAGTCATTAGTCATTCTCTGAAGGGCCTCAATGTTCTCCTCTTGTGGTAGAAGAAGCATACGCTCCTTCACTTCAGTAAATGTGCTTGGAAATATTACATTTCGTGTTTTAGTAAGAAATAACAGCGTTACCCCTATCAAGCGAGTTCATTTGGGGACAAGAACTGAGAGTACAAAAGAAAACTGGCTTCACTCTCTCTGGGTTGGTATGATGGTCCTACCTCACTCCCCATCAATCAGCATGACGTTAGCCAGAGTGAGCGTCTGTCAGCTGATGTAAGAGTTATCACTTCGCATTCTTCTCCAAGTGTGTTGAGCTGTACAATATCGCTGCATTAACTGCAGTTTGAAAATTCATCCTCCCAGCATTTTTTAAAGTCAAACTCCTGTTGATGTAAATCAACTTTAAATGTAATTAACTATGTATTTAATTGTGCAATTACATTATTACATTTAAATAACAGCAGCAACTTGATAGCAAGTTCATTTTAAGCATGGGTCTTCCAGTTGAAACAAACTGATATGATTTTTGCAGTTTGAGCCTGATATGCTGGACATCTGCCTGACCGTTCTGAGTAAAAGCCTTCAGCACTTGCAGAACCCAGCCCAAGACTGCTCGGACCGGAGAAGTCCTGTGTACGTGACCCGTGTCCTCAGTGCTATGGTGAGTGACATTTTCTACTGAACACAAAGAGCAACAGTAGCCCTAAATGTTACTGTACAACCATTATATACAGTAGTTATGGTTAAAACATGCTAAACTGTCCAAACATTCCAGTTACAAAGGGTTAGCTTTCAGTTACAGTTTGTTCTCCAACCAGGCAGAATGTATTCTTATATATGCTTCACACTGTGTAATAATAACACAGAAAAGCATCTTCCAAAGTACAAACGTCTTAGCTGGTAAATTGCTAACAACAAACACTCCTGTTGCCAATCATAAGATGGATATTAAGATGCAACAACACAAAACTGATCAGTTTTGAGGGTAATTTCCAAAGTTGTCTTCTTTGATGTCAACATTCTTTAAATAACAGCGTTATTTCCTTTTCTGACATAGTACTGTGCAAATGTCCACCCTGTTTATGAGTCTTGAAGGATGTGTAGCTGACAAGAAGACATTACTGAGAAAAGAAAACAGACACAAAACATGAGACATTTACAGTAGAGCACCAAAACCTGGACATCTGAGATGTGGAGCAAGGTCTTACAAACTGATGGGTCCCTACAAATGAATGGGCAAAGCTGTAATTGAAATGACTGCGTGAAAAGTGGAAAATTCAACCAACTTCAAAGACTGAATTTTGGAGGTAGGGAAGAAATACATGAAAGCGAGTCTCCTGAAAGGAATGGAAGCTGTATTATAGACCAAGAGTGGATTCACTATATACTGAAAAATATATCAACCCCTTTCCAAAAGAGGTGGGACATTTGATCTGTTTTCTTTGTTCCACTTTCAGTTTAATATAGGGTTTAAATGATTTGCACATCATTGCATTGTTTTTATTTACATTTTTCAATTAAATATGTGTGTTCTGCTTTTTTTCCTGATGCAGAAAAATGTATGACTTGTAATCAATGGCTGTTTTGGCTAGAAATTAAATAAACAAAAGGTGGTCTCTGACTTTTGCACAGCACTGTATAAACGTTTATCCAAATTGTGTCTATAAGAAGTCAAGCAAATACGGACCTAAAGTTGGCTTAAAAAGAATGAGAATGAGACTGAAAGAGTTAATTGCATAACTACATAGAAAGAGGATGCTTGAATTTTGGAAAAGAAAAAACAAACAATGCTCATTAGTGTTGTTTGTAGTGTAGAAGTGACATACATTAACAAAGGAAGCTGGCTTTGTATAAACTAAGGACAAAAATACGCAATAGTGTATAATCTATTACATGTTTATCATATTTCCAGAGAGAAATGGGCTGTTTTATTAAAAATAAATAAATTGTTTTCTCTGAATCAGATCAACAGTCAGGACGATAAGGGAGTGCTGGTGGGGAACTGGTCAGGAAAGTATGAGGACGGAGTAAGGCCCACAGCGTGGAAGGACAGCTGTTCTATTTTACGGCAGTGGTATCATCAGGACTGCATTGGGGTGGAATATGGCCAGTGCTGGGTGTTTTCTGCAGTAGCGTGCACAGGTAATTTCACATATAGCTTCGAAAAGTAATGCATTGGAAAATGAAGATCTATTGGCTCATCATGGCTTCACTTTAGTTACTGTCTCAGAGCCTGCAGGGATACTGAAAGCTTGTGTGATACTGAGAAAGTATCTGCTTCACTTCTGAATATCTCTTCTTTGGTTTTATGCAGTGTCCCGGGCTCTCGGCATTCCATGCAGAGTGGTCACCAACTATGAATCGGCTCACGACACCAACAGCAACTTGCTGGTTGAGTGTTACTATGATGAGTTTGCTGAGAATCTTGGCGATGACTCCATATGGTGAGCTTGACAGCAATTATTATTATAAGAACGAAAAAGCCAGTCAAGTTCTTCCAATTTCAGTTGAACTGAGGGGTCTAGGCCAACCCCTGAAAAACAGCCCCATATCATTATCCCTCCTCCACCAAACTTTACCGCTGTCACAGTGCAGTCAGGCAGGTAATGTTGTCCTGGCATTCGCCAAACCCAGACTCGCCCCTCAGACTGACAGATAGAGAAGCGTAATTTCTTACTCCACAGAATACATTTTCACTGCACAGTCCAGTGGCGGCGTGCTGTACATCACTCCATCCGACACTTGCCATTGTGCTTAGTGAGGTAAAGCTTGCACGCAGCTGCTTGGCCATGGAAAATCAGGCGATGGAGCTCCCAGCTGATCTTACTGTCAGAGGAGGTTTGGAACTGTGCAGTTATTGATCAGCAGAGCGTTGGAGACTTTTATGCACTTAGCACCTCAGCACTTTGACCCACTCTAACTTTACGTAGTCTGACACTTCGTAGCTGAGGTGCAGTGGTTCCTAAACACTTCCACTTTTCAATAATGCCACTCACACTTGATTGTGGGAAGTCTAGGAGGAAGGAAATTTCATGATCTGACTTGTGGCAACATTGACCTCCTATTACAGCACCAAGTTCAATGTATAAAACTGTATAAAATTCTCCTGTGGCCATTAAGAGTATATGTATAAAAAATTCTGACCCAGAAAAAGTCACGTTCAATCACATTCTGCATCCATTACACACATATTTTACTATAAATCGGCTAAATCTACCATAAATAGGCTTGTATATGTAGGCATGTCTTTTTTATGCTACTTGACTGTCATGTATCAGCATTGTGTAGTAATAAATGCCTGACGGGTTGAAAATTATGGGGGAATCTAATTTTACTATACAGATACAGAAATAAACCTATTTGTATGTCTCGTTAGGCAATGTCACATTTTGACCACATTTTGTGCAGGAACTTCCACGTGTGGGTGGAGAGCTGGATGACCCGTCCGGACCTGAAGCTTAGCTATGAGGGATGGCAGGCCAGTGACTCCACCCCACAGGAAACAAGTGATGGTAGAGAGCTCAAATTCATGAGAATGTATAGTGGGGCAGCTGACATTATCACAACCATTTGTAAGATTTCATACATCTACTGGAGAGTCCAGGGCACTAACTAATGCGGGGTAAAATGTAACATCATTATTTTATATAGCTAAACAGGTTCAAGTTGACCATTTCCTTGTGTTGCCATACGATTCCACTGCATTTCAATATACAGCACTAATTCATTTTGCTGGATTCCAATTCTTATCCATTCCGCTGCACTCTCACATTGATAGTCTATTTCATTGCATTTCAGTGAGTTTCATGATAGTACCCGTAACCCCTAACAGGGATTTACTGCTGTGGCCCGGTCCCTGTCAGAGCCATTAAGGAAGGTGACCTCACCGTGAAGTACGATGCGCCGTTCGTGTATGCGGAAGTGAACGCGGACGTGGTGGAGTACGTCACTCTGAGAGATGGCAGACATGTGAAAATAGACAGCTCCACCACAGAGGTGGGCCAGTGTATCAGCACCAAAGCAGTGGGCAATGACGAGAGGGAGGACATCACTCACCTCTACAAATACCCTGAAGGTGAGGCAGCCATGGTTCTACTTAAAAAAAAAAACAAAAAAACTGATGAGATGCTATTAACTAAAACAAAAAAACTGTATTTACTAGCTGTGATCTTTGGGACCTCAGACAGCACTGCATTAAAAACAGACGGAAATTACAGCATGTACTCAGAAACACTTCTAAAAACAGTTGGCTCTGAAAACAGTTTGTGGCTGCATCCACAAATGCTAATTAAGCTCTAAAACGCAAAGAAGAAACCAGAAATGCTGCCACCTTCTCTGGGCCTGAGCTCATTCAAAATAGACTGAGGGGAAGTGGAAATGTGTCCTGTGGTCCGACAAATCAACATTTGAAATTCTATTTGGAAATCACGGACACTGTGTCCTCCGGGCTAAAGACCACTCAACTTATCAGAGCACAGTTCAAAAGCCAGTATTAATGATTGCATAGGGTGCATTAGTGCACATGACATGGGTGAAGTGCACATTGGTGAAGGCGCCATTAACGCTGAACGATAAATACAACAGATACATGTTTTGGCAACATATGCTGCCATCCAGATGACGTCTTTTTCAGGGAAGACTTATTTCAGCAAGACAATGTCAAACCACATGCTGCATGTATTACAACAGCATGGCTCTTTATTAAGAGTCTGTGTGCTAAACTCGCCTCCCTGCAGTCCAGAGCTGTAACCCACTGAAAACATTTGGAGGGTTATTAATTGGTCTCCTCAGTTCCGAAAAGCTTACAGAGTGTTGTTAAAAAGAAGAGGTGATATAACACAGTGGTAAACATGCCCCTGTCCCAACTTTTCTGGAACACGTTTTTGGCATCAAATTCAAACTGGGCATATATTTTTCAAAAACAATCAAATTTCACAATTTCAGCATTTCATATATTGTCTGTAAAATTAGGTTTATGTAATGTGCATATTATTGCATTCTATTTTTATCTACATTCTGCAGTGTCCCAACTTTTTTGGAAATGGGGTTGTACATTTAGACAAGAATCTTTTTCCCTGCTCTTGTAAAGATACTTTTCTAGAGATCTGAAGTTTGATTCTGAGAGCGACTGCATGGCAAGTTAGATCATTTATTTCAGTTCAGATGTCTTGAATGCAGAAACAGAACAAAAACATGGAACATGTTTCCAGGTTCAGAAGAAGAGAGGCTGGTGTTTGAGAAGGCCAACCATCAAAATCGGCTAATCCAGAATGAGGAAGACCCTGGTGTGCATGTGAAGATCAAACTGACCCCCGATATGATGGTGGGAACCGACTTTGATGTGTATGCACGGGTCAAAAACAACACAGATGCCCCAAAGAACTGTCACCTGATGTTCTACGCCCAGGCCGTGTCCTACAACGGCAAACTCGGGGAGACCTGCGGACTGACGGAGCTCACAGAGATGAATGTGAAGCCAACAGAGGGTAATGGACGGTCCTCTCAGTCTTATAAGTTTCAATGTTGTCAGAACAAAACCTTGTATCTCCAAAATGTTAACTTTACAGAAGAAACAAAAAACCTGCTTTACTTTTAATGGAAGTCAATGGAACCAGACTTTTTCCCCAAGTAATTCTGGGCCACTTCTTTTGGTCATTCTTCATGAAATTTACACACAATGTAAGGGCAACATGTATTTTCAAATTATGTCAAAAACTGAAAAATGGTACATGGTTTTCTTCTGGCAGCAGTGATTTATTTAAAAGGTACAAGAAGTATATTTTTTGTTGTTAAATAATAAATATTAAAAAAGACAGCAGGATAAATGATAGCCCTGGCAAATACAACGATATGGTTAAAGGGACACTGGCTTCTAATCTAAGGCAATTTTCACGTGATCCATATTGTTATATTTGCAGTGTTTCCAATAAAACCAACTCAGCCTGTTCCTGTTTTACTTTTCAGGTGACAAGGCAACTCTTCGACTGAAGTATTCTGAGTATGGGAAAGCCATAACTCAAGACAGGATGATCAAACTGGTGGCTCTGCTTGTTGACATAGAGACCAAGGAGTTTTATAAAGCCACCAAGACCATAATGCTGGACAGCCCTTCCATCACCATCACTGTTTGGGCCTTTACTTTATAATGGATATTAGAGTAACAGAATAATAAGATTACATCTTCAGTTCCTTTTAAAGCTAGAAATATCCTACATTACTGAGTAAACTGTGCTATTACCTCATTCCTCTGCAGGTTCCAGGGGAGGCCAATGTAGGCCAGCCACTTGTGGTCACTGTACTGCTGGTGAATCCTCTACCAGAAGCACTGGAGAACTGTGTCTTCTCTTTACATGGAGCTAACCTGACTGATGGAGCACCAATCATTAAAGAGTAGGTGGACCTAGAAGGGGAAAGTATGTGGACAAAGTGTGTTGACTTGACAACTTTACAATGCCATGAAATCTCATGTGGGTGTAAAATGTTGCTAGGGTATCCCAGGTGATTACAAAGGTCTTGCTAGCCCACTGCTGTTATCCCAGGTGGTTGCTAAGATGTTGCTAGACTGTGGCTATAGTATCCAGGGGGGTATGAAAGGCCATTGCTATTGTATCCCAGGTGGTTACTAGGGTGATGCTGAGCTGTTGTTATAGTATTGCAGATGGTTGCTAGGATCTTGCAAGGTTGCTGCTATGGTATCCCAGGTAAATATTCCTGGTTGTAAAAACAGTTGCAACATATAAAAACAGTACTAAAAAGCATAGGATAATAAAATGAAGAACAGTAAGTTGGCTAGACAAAAAATGTTTTCAACATTTTGCCTGCAAATGAAATTCGTCTTTGATATTTCATCTGATGCATTTTGTAATTCAACCCCATATTTGATTATTTATTATTCATATTGTATTTCTTACAGTCCATAAGAGCAGAATGGGATGCTTGTTTACTGTACTGAAGTTACTGTATTTCATTCCTTGTACTCTATAGAAATGTGTTAAATTTCAGTGTAACCCAGGTAGATTTCGTACCAATTTCTACATTTTACAACTGTTTATGTATCAGCATCAACAAATAAGTAATGAAAAAAACGTTTGGACATTGGCACTTCCCAAATTGCACACTCTGTATTTACGAAGAATTCAGACTCATGTAGACCTGGTTTTTACATTCTCCATCAGATTACTAACATTCTTGTAAGATGTTGAACAAATTATCGCCAAAACCAGATATCAGAAATGTTATAACACTGGGCCAATTATGCTCCCACTTGGACCCACTGCATCATCAGAATTACAAACCTTAGACAACTGGCCCATGAGGGAGCCTCAGCTACACCAGAATCATGCATTAAGAAGATTAATGTTCTTTTACTGACGGTACCCATAACATGCTTATTGTCACCTAATATCATGATAGAAATATCACGCTGCCCATCACTAACTTGACTGATGTGCTTAAAGCACAGATGTCTAATCTCTAAACTGGAGTGCCTTTAATGTTGTTTTAAAAAAATCATTTCTCGTCCTCTCTTGATCCACAGAGTTGGGGCGGTGGGTCCTGAAGAGATCACCACTGCTGAGCTGGAGTTCACGCCAAAGGCTTCAGGAATACGGAAACTTGTGATTGATTTTCACTCCGATAAACTAAGCAACATCCAGGGATATAGGAATCTAGTCATTGGAGAATAAGTTCACTTGTTCTATTCATCAGACGTCAGTCAGTTTCTAACTGACCAAATCAAACCATTTTCAAGACCAATTTGAGCAACAGCTGCTGGCGAATAGTGTTTCAATTGGCACAGAACTTTGATGTAATGATTGTGATATTTTAAGTGTAAAATAAATTATATTTATATATTTACACACACGCACACACACCCCTCTAAACCAATCAGGCATGATATGACCACCTCCTTGTTTCTATGCTCATTGTCCATTTTATTATAAGTGCACTTTGTAGTTCTACAGTTACAGACTTTAGTCCACAGAATATTATCCCAAAACTCTTGGTAGCCATCTTGATGTTTTTGGCCAGTATAAGACAAGCCTTTCATGGAGTCCCAGAGCCCAACCCTAACGAAACTGAAACCAATACAACTGAATTTGGTTAACTAGTTGATTTAGTAGCTAAGAGGGCACTTACCTGTTCACAGAGCCAGGTAGTAAACAGCATTTTTCCTCTAATAAATGAAATCATTTATAAAGTTTTTTGTGTTTACTTGAGTTCTCTTTGACTCATTTTAAAAGGTACTTTGTTGACCTGAAACATTCAAATCATGACAAACATGCACAAAACAAAAAACTGCAAATAGGGCAAATTCTCTCTCACAGCTCTGTACTGCGCTGAGCAGAAGTCAAAGTCCCCCCTTCATTTATTGTATTTCTAGTCAAAATGAACATTAAGCGGAAGACAATCCACTTACATAAGGAAGAAAGTCAAGTGAAAAAGTTTCCAAATCAGAAGATCAAAAATTATAAGATAATTAGAGAACATTAAACTTCTAAAAACCACTTGCAACACATGGTAGACCAGCAAAACTGTCCCCATCAGATAAGCAGCACTTAGTTTTCATCTTTGAGAGAGAGAAGAAAATTAAGCTGCTTCAGATCTGAAAACATCCACAGGAGTTTCTGTCCATCCTTCCACTGTGAGTCTGAAGGGATGTGTAGCTGTTCAAGAAGAACCTCACTGAGAAAAGGAGACGGACACACCAAACAAATACGTTTCTGCTGTTCTAACAATGGACCGACCACCCCAGAGTCCAGACTGACCACCCCAGAGTCCAGACCTCAACATCACTCAATGTGTTTGGGATTATTCGAATTGGGAGAAGCGAAAAATGCCACCAACGTCTAAGACTGAACTTTGGTGGTGTGGAAAAACATCCTTTCAGATTTCTTTGAGAAGCTGAAAGAGTGTCTCCTAAAAAGAATGGAAGCTGCAATAAAGGTAAAGTGTGCTAACCAAATACTGAGAAAAACTATACTGTATTTAGTTGAAGCTTGGTATAATTTCCCATTAAATATGTTTTCTGCTTTTGTCCTGATGTTGAAAATGAAAAAGGATCTGAATATTACTGCCAGGGTGGTGGATCTCCAGGACCAGGGTTGGGCTCTCCTGCACTATCAGTTTGTATTATTCTTCCCGGCCCACTGGTACAAGATGAAGTACTTCAAAACCAGAAGACATTTAGGCAGGAAAAAAAAACAAAAAAAAAAAACACTGGAATTCACCATTTCAGTTTATTGGCTTCATTCTGTGGGAAAAAGAAAATGCTAATAAAGAAAAGGATCAGCAGGGACAAAGTCTTATTTATGCTATTAAAGAAGGCAAAAACATTCTAATGCCGCTATGGCAAGGAATGCTGAAATGTTGATACTGTGTACTACAAAGCTGGACTTAAGACAGACCTAATGTCACCTTGAAAATAACCCAGATGCGTTATCTTTATCTTGCTATGCCCAGTATCCAGTTTTGTAGCACACTTGCCTGTAAAAAGTGAAAAACCAAAGAAAGCTGATTGTCAGTTACTCTGGTTGTTGTACACTGTCATAATGGGGGAGTCTGTAGGGTACAAGGTTTGTCTGTGAAGTCAATGGCTTTGCTTTTTCAGTCTTGAGAGTGAAATGTGAAAATCTACTGAAAACCAACATCAGTTGAATCTTACAAAAGAGGACATTTTGGAGACATCCATCCAGAGTTTGTGTCACGAGGAGTTCAGACAGAGTCTATTTCTGTACGTCTCATTTAACAGCAGACTCTGCATGACGATAGGCATCATAATGTCAGTTTCTCTGGCACAACCAGGAACAGGACCAAGGATATTTGATTACGGAAATCCTGGAGTTTGACTGAATTCACACCAGTCCAGGAGGGTGGTCTGCACATTGAGCTGTGAAAGCTTCACCCTGATTGGCGCACTCCGTTTTGAGCCAAGCCGCCTTCTCGTCACTGTTCTGACTCAAACATCAGCAGCTCAGAGACAGTTTTTTAAACAATATGCAGTCAATAGCTTAATGGATGGATGGTTGAGACAGATCTTAAAGATCATGTTTGGAGACAAAAAACATACCGTAGTTCTGCTTTTCCTGGACGCAGTACTAGACAACAAAACAAACCGCTCTATGGATTCAGTATCCGAGGGCTGGGAACATGAGCAAAATTCCTAATTAATTTAGTAAAACATTGTTACTGCAGCAAAACAAACAAGCAACCAAACTAGGTTTTAAACTCACCGCTGTAAACTGTATTTTAATACTAATCAGATTCAGAATAACAATATTCTCACAGTATAACGCCCAGTCTTAGTAAGTCCCTCCCCTAAAAAAATGCTAAAGGAGGAAAAGATCATCTGACATGACGACCTTATTTGAAATATGTACTCCACTGCTGCTCACTTAGCCATAGTTTTCAGGCAGCACAAAACGATAAATACAATATCGTTTACAATAAGTAAACCCAAATGGGCTTTATTTCAGGTACACAGCTTATGTGAGTGAGTGACAAACTGGAAAAAAAAAAGCCTTCAAAGTATCTCTCCATACGCAGGCCACACCCAATGGAAGAATTAATCAGCAAACAAAGCAAAATGACACTTTAAAGCAATAAAACCTAAACCCTAATAATGGTACAACAGCATGAAATGCTGCTACTGTCACAGCAGAGTCGCATACAAAAGCAGGACCAGCAAATAGCATGTTTGCTCTCGGTGAAACTCCACAGCTAAAGCAAAAAGTCAGTGGCCAGAGTTTCCTTCTAAAAACCAAACGAAAAGACAGGGGTTGGGGATTGGCTAGATCTGGGCTGGTAGGCTGGTGATGGTCGAACCACAGTCCAGTTGGTTTTGTGCTCCGCGGCAGCTTCCAGTAATGGAAGTTCTGGATGTGATGGAGACGATAGAAATGAACGGAGGCCGACAGAGAGGTTAGAGAAAAAGAGAGAAAGCTAGAGAAAAAGAAGGGATCCTGTGTTTGCCTGTTTGTATGTACGTGGATCAGTCAGTGGAGAACAGATCTCCTGCAGAAGGGAGTGGGGCCAGTCCTCCGGTCACATTGGGCAGCAGAGAGAGGTCCGGCAGGCTCTGGATGTGAGACTTTAGTTCCTTCCTCACCTGCGTTACTCGCGCCAGCTTCTGTTTGTACTCCTGTAAAGAAAACAGGACAATTCTGAGTATTTTCTCAGGAAAAATCACAGGTCATTGAAAGCACAGATCAATGTGACCGTGGGTGACCGTGCGACACAAATCCTAGATGACTTTCACTCATTCCTCCTGACAAATTTGTTTCAGGTTGTTCCTGCTTGTGGACGACAATTTTCAAATCGTGCCACATATCCTTGACTGAGACCTGAGCTTTGACTTGGTTGTTGAACATTCACCTTATTATTATATAACCATTCCTCTGTTGCTGCCCTGCTTTCCTGCTGAAAAGTCAAACTTCTCCTAAGCTTTATTTTTTTAGGAGAGTAGCAGGTCACCTTGTGGTTTGTCCCTGTAATTTTCATCCATCCTTCAGTTATCCCCACAGCATAATACTGCCAGCCCCGTGCTTCACTGCTGGGATATTTTGTTGAGGAATGGGCAGCGTTAGGATTGTCAAAAAAAGCTCAATTTTTTGTCTGACATTTTAGCTGGATCACTCTGATGATTCCTGGCAAACACATCCTCTGATGTCTCTTCAGTAATTGGTTCTTTTTAGCCACATTTCCATATAGGCCAGTTGTATGCAGAGCTCTTTATATTGATGACTGGAGCAACTCCACTTTAGTCTCAGCCAGTGAACTTTATAGTGAGTACTGGCCTCTCTGTGGCTTCCCCTACAAGTCCTCTTCTTGCTCTGATGCTTGGTTTTGAGGCCTTGTCTCTGCAGTAGCCTCAGATCGATGATGCGCTTCCATTTCTTCACAACTGATCCAACAGTGCTTACTGGGACAACTAATTACTTGGATATTATGCTGTAGCCATGTCCTGTGTTGTGCAATGGATATAACTTTATCTCTGATTTGCTAAGAAAGCTCCATTTTTTTAAATGATTTCCTTCAGATTCCTTCAAAAGACTGACCAATGGTTTTTGAATTAATAAGTGGAGCTGTTCATTAAAAAAGGTGAATATTTTCTGAAGATTTACAATCAGAGGTCAACTGTAAGCCAACCCATCACAATGAGGCAATATTTTTCATGTATGTAAACTTCACAACGCAGGGGTTGGACACATACAGCATTTTCCATTTAGTAATTTCTGTCGCTGAATATTTTCTTTCATAAACCAATGTCACTTTAAATGAATTCATTTGGAAACCAGATGAATCCGGTGACGTGCCGTGTTCTAGCCCCTTACACATCAGGCGTTTTGATTCTTGCCACATCACTGACTACTAATAACATACTGTTGCCCAAAAGCAGGTGTAAATGGGTAAATCACTTGAAGGACTTGTTACTGTCCAAACACTTTATTGTGCAACAGAAATTACAATACAGGGGCACCAAGTGGCAGGAAAAAAACGGAGCAACTGTGGAACGAATCAATGAAACAGCAGAATAAATTAGTGCATGAATTAATTAACAAGTAAACAGTTCTGTATCAGTGAATGAACACGAGACTCTGTACCTCAAGTTTTTTCTCCCTTTCACTAAGCGCCTCTTTCTGGGTGTGAATGTACTCCGTTAGCATGCGGGCCAGCTGCCTGCGGTCCTCCAGCTCCGCCGCCAGCCGCCCGTTATATTCTGCCAGCAGCAGACACGCTTCGTCCACCGTCTTAGACAGTTTGTCTGCTGCCTCCTTATCTGCAGTGGGGAGACACACAGGTTACGGTCTTATTCACTGCATAGTTAAAAGGGAATTTCCACCATTTTTCCCCCTAAATTTTCACATACTTCAATAACTGAGACGTAAACAAAGTGGTTTGATGTGAAATGGTGACGGACCGTGGAGGAACTTACTAACTCGGATTTCTTTACAGTGGTGGTGACAGGAACCAGGTGTCATGATGTCTACAATGCAAATGTAGCATTTTGTTTACTATCCAAAACTACTAGTGAACCCACGCAGGTCTTCTGTTTATATGTGTAATGCTGAACATGGTAAAATAGTGGTCAAAACTGAAGTACAATAATATTTCAGACATTAAGCAACACACACAGAACTGCCTGAGCGAACTTTAGAGGCTTCTGATATCTGGTTCCCATCACCGCCACTCAAACCTCAAACACATCTGACTCCAAGTTTCTCCAACATGGTGCATTTCACATCAAACTACTCTGAACTGCTTTCTATCTAACCGATGTTGTTACGCAGAAACTGAAAGAAAAAAATAGCAGATTGTACTTGTATGATTGTATTACTGATGCCCAAAAAAAGAGCAATACTGGTCACTTTAACTGACAGACCTTTTGTCTTTTTGTGTTTCCTCTGATGAGATTCTATTAGAAGACACCGACATCAAGCGACGCCTCGAACCAACAGAATTAGGAAAGATTTTTCATCATGAGCTACTTCCTCAAACGTTACATAATCACTCCCAGTTAAACTTTACAGTTATAATCCAAAATCTCACGAAGTTAAAGCCTCTACATACGACCCCGTTTCCAAAAAAGCGGGGATGCTGCGCAAAACGTAAAAACACAACGTAGTAATGTGTTACGTCCTTAAAACCCAATATTTAACTCAGAACTACACAAAGACAACATATCAAATGTTGAAAAGTTCATCACTGCAGCCAAAGAAGAAAATATATATAAACAGAATCCAGAAGCACCGCCTTCATCTTTGGGCCCCCGAGTTCAATTAAGATCGGCCGAGTCGAAGTGGAAAAATATCCTTGGAAATTTGAAATTCTTTTTGGAAATAACGGATGCCGAATCCTCTGGGCTAAAGAGGAGAGGGACCATCCAGCTTGTCTTCAGCACACAGATCAAAGCATCTGTGTTGGTATGGTGGTGCATTAGTACATACATATACATATACACATTATATATATATATATATATATATATATATATATATATATATATATAGTTTGGAGCAAAATATGCTGCCAACCAAATGACGTCCTTTTTAGGGAAGGCCTTGCTTGGAAGATAATGCCAAACACTCTGCGCCTGTTATTACTCTGTAGTAAAACAGTCAGTGTGCTAAACTGGCCTCTAGATTCTGAAATGCGTGTTTAAACTCATTCGAATGTGTGGTGAGAGTAGGTTTGTGCAGGAACATGCAGCCCTGCCTGACTTATTAGACCCTGTTTAGGAGTCCTCAGTAAGCTTCACCTGTGATCTTCTCTAGGAGGGAGACATCCTGCACTTCCTGAGGGAGTGAGGCGATTTTTTGGCGGACAGCAGCGTCTCCGGACGCAGCGTTCTCCAGATCCTGCAGGGCCTTCACCAGCTCCTCCGTCTGGCCAAAGAGAGACACAACAGAAAACAAGCACTTTCACAAAGCTGCCATTCACTTACTTCTTTCTGAACACTCATGTCCTGCACCTGACCACTTCAAGCCACGGTAGTAGACATGAAAATCAATTTACAGCCATTTTCCCTTCCCGACCATCCAGAGCAAAGCATTAAGACGCATCCATACCAGCTGTGGGCCACCTGCTTCTGTTTCACGGGGAGAATAGTGAGTTCTGTAATCATCGTCATCATCTTCTTCCTCCTCTTCTTCTTGAATCTTCTGGAAACTTCTTTTCAAGCCTTTTTTCTCATCTGCTACAAGATACAAATTCAGACACCATTCACTCTATTAACATACATTAACAGGCCGCTGTTCAGCAAAACATGCAGTCTTCCAGTCCTATGATAAGGTTTGTGCACCCTGGTAAAATGACGCTGATTTTCTAGGTGTAAACACGTTAAACACATCCCCAGAGAACACACTTCCGCATGTCTCACTGCACTTTTTCTCTGTATGTGCTGAATTTAACATTGCGTAAAAAAAAAATTCACATAAAATGTGACCTGTGCAAAAGTTAATGCACATTTTCTCTCTCATGTACCTTTTCCAATTGCACTATGCACTAATATTTAAGCTTCCTTCCTGTAGAGGGCATGTGGACATATCATACTGTATACAAGCAGGTATTGCCAGTATTACTAGAACACTGACCAACCTCATATCATACCTCACAAAATAAAGATTAAGACCAACTGTAGCGAACTAACTGTGATAACCCAAAATTTAAGGTGTACAGTGACAAGAAGCTGAAAGATGTTCGCCCATTACAACATGTCTTTATTTATTTACACCTTATCGTGCTGTATTGGCAAAAAACGAGACAAAAAGAAAACAGTAATGATGTTCAGCTCTAATGATTCGGCACTATTGCTATACTGGTGCATCGTGTGCAATGCAACTTAAAATCAAACCTCACACAATGAAACACTGCAGTGACTCTTACCTTTAAGCAGGCATGGTTGAGATACAGAGATTGGTGTGCAACTGGTAGGTTAATGTTTCCCTTTAGTCCGTTTTTATGTGGCATTCTTCAAAATAACACTGTCAATCTATTTTCAATATAAACATGCACTAAATTCAAGAACCAAGTCTGGTGCAGATACTTTATTGATCTAGCACTGGATAGCAGGGCGAATTGGCTTGCACTGGACGAGCAGTGGCAAGTCTTGGAGCGTCCAGTCACAGGAGGCTTTAATCACAGAGTTTCTTAGGCTACGATTACACAGCAGGTAAAAGTGGCCAAAATCCGATCTCTTTCTTCATATGCGGCACAGATGTGTGTCTGTGTCAGTGTGAATAGCAAAAACCAGTGAATCTGACATTTTCAATTCTGATTTGAGACGCTTTGATATGTGGTACTGAAATCCGATACGTATCCGATCTGCGGCCGTGCGACTCGGTCTGAACAGCCAGATCGGACTTTTACGGCAGTCCAACTCAAAAGTAGTCATAATTTCGCGCTGCTGAGACTCAAACATTTGTGGTAATGTTTATGTACCAGAAATTAGAGGAGACTCATCCCAGCCACTCTGTGTTTTTGAACGAGGCGACTGAGCGCGGCCGGAGGAGCCCGAGCGCGGCCGGAGGTGCCCGAGCGCGGCCGGAGGAGCCAGAGCGCGGCCGGAGGAGCCCGAGCGCGGCCGGAGGTGCCCGAGCGCGGCCGGAGGAGCCCGAGCGCGGCCGGAGGACATGAACCAAAGAAGTGGCCGTGTCCAAATAACGTGCCCTTTTTACAGTGAACTCAAACACACTGTGAGTGAGGAGTCCAGCTGTCCAGCACTGGAACTTCATAATCACTCCTGTGATGCTGGCGAAGACGAAACTGAAGCTCTGGGAGCGACAGGCATTCGCTGGCCGCGTGTTTACCTGTGGACGAGCCCTCTGCATGTGCGGGTTCTGTTTGGGAGCTGATCTGTTCAGACTGATGTCGCTTACAGATCACATTTAAAAGATGGTGTGAACAGCCAAACAAACAAATCAGATTTGGTGAGAAAATCAGCTTTGGGCCAGACGTGTTACCTGCGGTGTAAACGTGGCCTTAGTCACTAAAGAAACAGAACTTTTTTTTAAATATTAGTTTAGGGTGATTATACTGAAATATGGTGGTGTACCCATGAATGGGGGCAACAAAAGAGAAAAAACTCAAGCACAGTGTTTCATTCTTTGTTATTTTAACCACATTTTTAAATGAGAGCTCCCCTTTCTGGATGTTTGCAGACAATTCCCATAGCATTAGCCCTACTAATCAAAAGCAGATCCATTTGTCCAAACGGTATTTAATGTTAGTTTCTGTGTGATCGCTCTACTCCAGTGCTGTGGATCGGTACCATGTACATACCATCACAACAGTATCATGGTATGTGCTGCTTTATGGTGAAGATGTATTTAAGCACTGCAGAATTACTTTTGCCATATTCCAACACGGCACAATGATATATATATATTTTTTATCTGAGATCTGAAGTGGAGGGTTTTTACTCCAACAGGCCTAATTAACTTTCTTACTCTGCTATAAACACAGAGAGCATCAGACATTAGAAACACTGTGTGATCCGCAGTGAAACGCACCTGTATTTCTTTGTCTCGGGCTGTTGGAGTCTTCGATGGCTAGTTTGAGCTGCTGGATGAAGTCTGCGCGGTACAAATTACGCTCCTGCCAGATATTCAGCAGCCTCTCCATGTGCTTCTTACAGCTGTCATCGGTCTCTCTGCGTACATGGACAAGGTCGAGTTAAGGTCAGCAAAAGAATGTGCCTGTGATACTGGATGATTCACGATGACGTTAAGGCTAATTCAGCTGATTGTAGCACATGCTCAGGTACAAAGTGGTTTTTAATACCACCAAAAATTAAAAGTCGTTTTCAGTTTTAAACAAAATGTAAATGTAATCTACATATTAAAACAGTCTCAGCAACCTGGTCAGGGTTACCAGACCAGGCTGTACTGGCATTTTGTAACTTGCAATGACAATAACTGTGTATTCAGAAAGTTTCATAAAGAAATAACAATATTCAACAATGAAAATATTCAACAGCTGCAGCCCTTATATCACGGCTTTTAATGCACTCTTTCATTTACATTTATTTGCCTCGACTGATTGAAAACACACTTACTGCAACATAAACAAATCTAGCTGTGGAAAATAATTGCCCTCAGCTTAAATGAAATGAGATCACCTCAAACAACTGTGGTCAAAAGATAACGTACTAATTGTGACAGACCTGGTCTGTATTGTAATGCCAATAACATGCCATTCGTGCCATAACGCTGAGGTTGAGTAATCAGGTGAGTCAGCGAGGTGAGAAAGAAAGGCGTGAACGGGGACACAATGGGCTGCTCACCTTGCTACGTGGGAGCAGGCATCGACGAGGACTCCCTCAAAATCCCGCGTGAACTCGGGTCCCTTCTTCTTACTGTTCTGAATCACATCGTTGGCGAGGTAAAGGAAGGTCAGCTTCCGGCTGCTTTTGGCTGAGAAATGAACACGGAGAGAGATTATTACTTTAATGATGCTGAAACAATAAAAACACTGAGCTTCAGTTAGTTGCTTATGAACGTCCTACATGAAGATAAAAGCTCTTTTTCAGTGTCTGTGCTGTCATGTCCACTGTTCAGCTCTCAGTCCACAGCACAAAGTGCACCTGGATTACACAAGTACTGACTGAAAAACAGCTAATCATTAAATCTGCACTTTGTTGTAGTTCAGGTGGCAACACTGAAATAAACAGAGCCGAAATTACGCAGTAGTCTGTCATTTCAATTAATCGCCTTGACAATAAGTCTGAAAAGTTGCCCAAAGGAAGAGTTTGGTGGAAATGAAAATTACTTGATTTTTAGTTGATCATGCAAGTCAATCAGTGCCAATTGTGCTTCTTTAGTTTAGAATTGAACTGCAAGGTTAAAGCTGCTAACAGTGACTGGAGGTCGATAGTCACCCAAACCAAAATTTCCAGAAATACATGCACAAAACTTCCCAAACTCCACTCAATCCGCACCCACGCCTTAATTCAGCTTAGCTGCAGCTAAAAGAAGAGCAGCCATGTTTAATAACCAGGATCACACAATTTAATATCAAAACAGACACACGGCAGGATAAACAGTAGGCAGAGAAACCAAGCAGCTGCACTCAAATCAATAAAACGTCCCATTATGAATTTGGGGACCACAGATTCTGCACAACTGAGACTTGATCGTACGTTTGACCGTCGATTTATACATGAACAAAGAATAGAATCAGACGGATCCTAGAAACACCGCGGAGTCTCCGGACCACCTCTTAGCACAAAGCTGAGTTAGTCCTTATGTGACTTTTCTGTTCTGCCTTAAGTGGTGCAGCAGCTACTGTGTGGCGCTCAGGCCTTGTGCTGCTTCCATCCAATAGACTTTCACTCTTCTGTGTTCTTCACTGTGGAAGAGTAAACAGTAGCGTTAAACAGCTTCCGGCTGCGCTGTAAACGATGGACGATACTGTCCGAAATTATTGCCTAACGCACCAATAATTCAACTGAGCAGCCTCACCCGCGTTTCCATTCGATCAAGTTTAAAAATGTTCAACTTCAGCCGAAAAGCTCCGCTCGTGCAGAGCGAATACGAGGCTGTACGGCAGGACAGATTTACTCACATCTGTGATTAAAAATGCTCCAAAACAAACATTAACTCACTGGTGCGCTCAAAATCCTGGAGATGGCCGTCACAGAGGTTTGATGAAAAACCCTGAGAAACGGACTCGTCTCCACTGCAGCTCAGTGATTAGTTTACTGTAAGGCAGAGCTACGATGCTGCGTCTCTGAGCTGGTTGTGTTCAGGGCTCTTGCTAATGCTGCGAATGTTTACATGGACTGAGTAGGAAAAACTAAACCTGGTGAACTTCTCCTCCTCCAAAATGAAGCGCAGCGAGTGCAGATCTGATTAGGGATGTGCGACGTGGCGTTGGACATAATCCGCTCTGCAAATCCGTCTCAGGCCAATTCCTCTCGGTTCTGATGCGGATTTCTGCGTCTAAATGCAGCTGCTCCGACACGGAGATGCACGGCTCTGTTGCCTCCATCGTCTGCCGCGCCATACTACGTTTACCGGGATGACCCTGAGCTCCGCACAGCGGTAAAAACAGCCCAGAGTGCCAGACGCACAGACTCACAGAGTCCAAATGCCTTTTCATTTTGTGTGACGTGCTTTAGCCACGTCAGACCAGCTCATGTTAGAGGAGCTACCAAACATGCAAACTGCTCTTCTATTAGCCGAGCTGAGGCCAAAGGACGATTTTTGAGGGATGCTGAATATCGGCGACCCTCCACTGCCGCTCTGTTAAACGGAGCGGGCTGAAGTTCCATAAACCTACTATTTACAGGCGGATGTGGCGACGCAGTGACTGTGAAAAAGGTCCATTAAGGTGGGACAGAAAATTGGATCCAAATGAGAAATTATTGAATTTGAAGCCAACTTCAGCCTCGTCCTCTTCGCTACGTGTTACAGTGACAGTGACTGAGCACAATAAACACAGAGGAGAAGTAAACAGCGCTCAAATTCACTTCTATGAGGCGGCATCTGTAACCAGGCCTGCGGTAAATCTAGAGATTTAACTGTTAGA
The DNA here is from genome assembly GCF_015220715.1 of Pygocentrus nattereri. NCBI lineage: Eukaryota > Metazoa > Chordata > Actinopteri > Characiformes > Serrasalmidae > Pygocentrus > Pygocentrus nattereri. The sequence continues at coordinate 10,552,319 of NC_051219.1, read as the reverse complement.
CAAGAAACGATCAAAACATGACAGCTTGTTCGCCAAAAGTCCCAGTTTGCACGGGTCTGAATCAGTAGATGGTAACGAACGAGACTTCCTGTAGATTTAGTTCTCCTGGTTTTGGAAACCTATTCTTCATGGGCTTATCGCTGCTCAACCTGCAACTGACAGTAAACAAGAGTTGGGAATTACGGTGCCAACGCCACGCACCTGTGGACTCGCCAACATCCTCCAGCGCAGGACGCTACGAGGACGATACTGTGGGTCCAGCTTTACCCTAAAGGTGTGAACAAGGTCTGTGGATGACCCTCCACTGTTTTTACGTAGCTTATCGATTATATATTCTGTCATGTATTTGTGGAGCTGGTTTAATGGTCTAGATGACTAATCACTTCCAGTGTTTGTTAGCTCTGTTAACCAGGCAGCTCTGGTTCTAAACTAAGGAAGCAAAATACTTAAAAATCTGGACAGCAAGCAGATCTGGGCTGATCCACCACCTCTGGGCCAAGTAGGACAGTAAAAGTTCAAAAGTAGCCAAACCATTCCTTTAAGTTTAAGGTGGTTGGTCAGTGTAGTGGGTAACACCTCTGCCTTCTGCCCTGTAGACTGGGGTTCAATCCCCACCTGGGCAAAACACCCTACACTATACCAATAAGGGTCCTTGGGCAAGACTCCTAACACCACCTTCGCCTGCCTGCGTAGAAATGATCAAACTGTCAGTCTCTGTGGAGAAGAGCGGTGACCGAACGCTACAGTAACCGAGTGACTTGGTCCGATAATAAACAACTTTATAAATGACTTTTACTTACTACTGTTCAAAAGTTTGGAATCAAGCATTTAAAACCAATTCGGTTACATCCCCTTTCCTAAAATGATTCAACATCACGGGTTTTAAAACACAGTAGCGCATTAAAAGGCTGTACAGGAAAACGGAGAAATGTTAGATGCTTCACAAGAAATTGGAAAAAGCTGCATAACATTAAAAAAAGAGCCGTAAAAAGTATCCAGAATATAATACATTTCAAAATTACTTAAACCTTACGCTACATGTCTTAGTAAAAACTGAACGTAAATAGGGAATCACAGTACATCATTTACAAATCGCTGCTGTCCGATCAAAACCTCGTATCTCCAAAACTTTACTGGAGAAAGAAAAAAAACTACTTTACTTTTAATGGAAGTCAATGGAACCGTTTTCCAATTATGTTGAAACCTGAAAACGACAAATATGGAGAGGTTTTCTTCCAACAGCAACTTCTTGCTTACAGAAGTCTTAAAATACTGAATAAAGCACCTGAAAAAAGCTTCGCTGAATAGGTTCTTAATTAAACCCGCGCTGTATAAGTAACAACGCCAATGTGCCAAGTGGCTCCGAACCTTTGGGCGACAGAGTATAGTCAGTTATATCTGAGGAAAGGAATGAGCTCTTCTCTCGGTTTAATGCTGAAATTTTGGTCCTAATTCTTTTCAGGAGGGTTGATTTCATTGCGCTGGCGACGGCTTTCGGGCGTCTTTATTGCAGCTCATTGTTTTATTTTATACAAACAAAATCGAAACTGAAGAGCGTCTAATAAACGTCTCTTCCCAAGCTGAAACATCTGAGAATCACCCACCTCTGGACCTACCTTTCTTCAGCTCTCGGTGCCAAACCCTCACGATGGAGCCCGAGTGTTTGCGGTGGTGAATGATCCACAGAGACAGAGTCTGAACGCTCTGCTGAGAGTTGCTGAGCTCGGACAGCTTCTTCTCCAGGGCGGACTCGGAAAAGGACGACATGATCCCGAATCTCAGGTCCACGGAAAACGTCTCGAGAGGCTTCTGGCTCTTCCTGGTTTCCTCTTCCGCGAAGTTAACACATCTCGTCGTCAGAGAGCTGCCCGAACAGAACATCACATCTCAGGAGAAGAGCCACAAGCTGACCACCAAAAACACAACGACCTGTTCTGCTATGAGCAGCGACACGCGGCTGCTGTGCTCGCGGTGAAGGCGGCCGATTAGGTAACGATGCTATAATTAAAAGAGACGACTGAGAGACTTCTACAGGACTCCCGGCTGACACCGCAACCAGCAGCGAAGGACACGGCATCAGACACAGGTCCCCCGCCACTGCAGACCACCTGAAGAGCAGCAGCAATGGGGAATTCTGCTGATTTTCCCAAATTATGGCAAAATCAAACTAATGAGACGTACAGAGTCGATGCTCAACTTTCCTCACAGTGGTGCTGAGAGGAACCAGGGGTCACCATGTCTACGACACAACCACAGCCTTTTTTGATCTCCCAACTACCGTAAAACGGTGCCTCAGGCATCAACACAACATGCTGGTTATACCATAACCATATATATTATATGATATAGATGGTATGACCATATATTGTGTAGCAGTTTTCTACGATGGAGCGTTTAGAGACATTAAACTCTTCAGTCGTCTGGTTCCCTTCACCACCACTGTCAACAATCAGGCTGCTTGGAATAATATGGAGCCCCTAAAGTGACATGGTGAATATTTTTAATAAGACGTGACCACACGTTAAGTTTTCATAAGTCGTGGCTTCAAAACAGCAGTTTGTGACCTCAGCGTGGTAAACTGTGACCTCAATATAACGTGGGATCAAAGTGGTAACTCCTAGCCTCAATATATTAACTTGTGCCCACGCCTTATCACAACATAATCACGATGTCACTTTATGGCCTGAACAGAATGACTGTTCTCATCAGAACTGTCTAATTATGCAGGCACTTTGAAATATTGGTGGACTTCCCCTTTCGGTCGCTCAGCAGCGGGTGAAGTTGAGGAGCCCCGTCAGCCGAGCCGAGCCGAGCCGAACCGAGCCGAGCAGACCCGACCGAGCCGAGCTCCGACTCACAGCGGCTCGTTTTCACAGCGCACAGAGAAGTCCACGCCGTTTAGGAGGAACTGACCTTTTAAGCAGCGACACCAGCGGTCCCACCAGCGAGGCTATGCTAAGCTACGCTACGCTAAGCGAGGATTAGGGCAGCCCGGGCTGCGCTAAGCTAAGCTAAGCTAAGCTAAGCGGGGGGCGAAGTCTTCTCCAGCTCCTCAAACGGCCACGCGCTCAGTCCGAAATCCCCAGTAAAGTCGCTGTAAAGGCGGCGTGAGCGGTTTGTTCACGCGGCCGATTGGTGGCGCTTGCTCCTCCGCTCGCTATTCTGCAGGAATCCGCATTTTAGTCCAGAACTTTCTCTGAACGGACGCCTGGCAGTAAACAAACACACACAGCCCCCGTCGCGCCTTAACGCCGTTCCGCGCACTGCTGAGCGCTGTGAAGCGCGGGCGCGCTCCAATCCGCCGACATGTGCACTACCTAGGGCACTTAGCACCGCAGACGCGCTTCTCGCGTCCTACAATTCAGATTTGCGCCCAGTGTCTCTTCGGGCTCGCAAAGACAGGAGCGCGCGGTACTGAGGAAGTTCTGCAAAAGTCCAGAAAGGCAACTGGGAATTTGTTCCCTTGTTGGGACAGAACATAGTGGGGCGGTGGCTGGTCGGTGTAGCGGGTAACACCTCTGCCTGCTCCACTGCAGACTGGGGTTCAGTCCCCACCAGGGCCGCGCTGCCAACTCTCCAGTAAGGGAAGTCGCTATTGGCTGTCCGAAAAGTCGCTAAATGACATCATCGCCTAATTTGCATAATCTATGTTTTTGAAGCTGTAAAGGAGAAAAACCACCGAGATGTGTTGGAACCGCTAATGAACTCGGAGGGACGACCTCTGCTGCCTCTGAACCAGGCAGCCACCTCTCAGAACTCGCCCAGGGCTTTAATGCCGGGTTTAAACCAGTTTTTTGCTGCGTTGTTAAATGTTAGCAGAACTGCTGCTCTGCGTTCAACCCTCCTCCTTCATCCGGGCTCGGGACCGCAGAGGGACCTTAAGAGACGCTTAAGAGACGCTCAGTTACTTTTAGTTTTTTTTCTTTATTTAAATTTATTTTTAGTTTATTTATTTATTTAGTTATTTATTTATTTATTTTTATTTACTTTTTTAAAGTTTTCTTTAGTTTCAAACCTATTATTGACAAACTGCTCTGGCTCCCTGAGAGAGTAGCTCATCTTCATGTTGGTCTTCTATGGCAGGTTCAGCTTGAGCTCACAGCGAGCCTCACCAGCCAACCCGAGACCATATCGGATACACAGGACTGAGTTAAGGGTCTCCAGGACCTCCGAGTTCTCAGGGTCTGCTCTGACTGTGGGACTGTGGGACGGGACCGTCACTGAAGAGCCTGAGGGTTCATCTCAGAGTCTCCGAAAGTCTCCAACAACTCCACAAAACCCGCTAGTCGCTTTTTAATGAATAAAGTCGCCAGCGGCTCTGAAAAGTCGCTAAGTTGGCACCAGTGCACCGGGGCAAGCACCTACACTACACCGATAAGAGTCCCTGGGCAAGACTCCCAACACCGCCTTGGCCGGTAAACAGCCAAATGCCGTAAATGTAAACACTTCATGACGCAATTCAAGAGCGGGACTCCATGTCACCCCCCGGACCAAAAAGGAGTCGTTGATTTTTCGTCTATAATGTTAATGTTTAAAAGCCAAACCGAGCATTTCGGCTCACTCGACGCTGTAGACTAACGACTCACTAGCAACGGAGCTAAATGCGCTCGCTAAGCGTTCTACTTAGGACACAAGTACGCGGATTGGAGCGCGCCCAACCGTCGCGTAATAGTGACATCGAGCTGAACCCGGGAGCCACACGATGGGCGATTCGTGCGCGCGATGAAACGGAGCTGTTTTACTTCCCAGTAATGCAGAAAATGAGACCGACTTCGCTGTGGCAGACCCGCTAGACGGAAGGTGAAATAAAGTCTGTGATGTTTTTAACTTTCTGTGATCTGTATCGACAGTGTTACTGAGCAGCGCCGCCGCTGTGGGTCCTCATATAGGCGGTTTAACAAACACAGTGAACTGTGCGGTCCAGTAGCCGCGCGAGTTAACAGGACATTCCCAATAGAAGCTTCACTGTCCAAGTGGGAAAGGTGGAATCCCATTCAGCACTTATTATACGTCTCCAGACGTTTTCCTAGTGTTTTTAATGTAAGTGAATGTGATTAATTCTAGTTGAAAACAAAATGTGTAAGTATGTGTAAACACACCGTTTCCTACATTTAAAAGTCCCTGCTTTTAAAAGGTTAACCATGGGTTATGTTGACAGCTGATGTAGACAAGGACACCAAAGATGGTCCACATTCTCAAGCCTTACAGCTTCACTGTCATCTACGACTCAATCTGTGGTTGCTAAGGCGATTGACTGCTGTCATTGGCTGCTCTACATACAGTTGGCAGCTGCTGCCACCGGCTGACTGGCAGCTGCCACTTGCCTAACTGGTAGATGCCGCTGGCTGACTGACTGCTGTCCTTTGCTTGACTGGCTGTCGCCACCCAACTACTGGCAGTCGTCACCGTCAGACTGGCAGATGCCATTGGTCGCTACGTCATGGTGCCTTTATAGGCTCCTCTGCATTCAGTTTGCAACTGCCAACCACCGACTGGTTGGTACCACTGACTGCTGCCACCGACTGACTGGCAGCTGCCTTTGGTTGCTACTTAATGTTGCCCAGCTGCCAATTAGAGATTAAACGAAAGCTAAGATGCAGAAACATCCCATTGTTTTTGTAATGTCACAAAATGAATGTGTTTCGTACACCAAATCAACATACAGCAGTTAGTCCCACCCATTAATGCTGAAGTCATAAGGAGTCTTTCAGCCCGAACCTCTTTTAATAAGAAGAGCCTCTCAGACCAGAGCTTGTTTATGTGTATTAAGAGGAAAATTTGGAAAATAATCGTGTAAAAATGGATTATGCCTGCTGTGGGTATGTAAAACCACACAAACTTCACTAGTAGATGTCAAACAAAATCTAAGTCTGTGAGCCTTTTTTAGAGACTATGTGACCTGTCGATTTGTTATTTGTAACAGGCCACTCATGGAAAATGGCTGATCATCAGATTGACGACCCGAAGATCGCTTTCGCTTACCTGCGGCCCTCCTGCGTGCTCCTGACCAAAGAGCCAATCCTGTGCAACATACAGGCTCTGAGTGGCCACTTGCGTGCTGTTAGTGATGGCGCCCTCCAGTTGCTTCAGGACTACGCACTGTTTCCTCTCCGCTTTGTCCTCAAGACCCCGGGGCCCAAGCGGGAGGCTCTCGTCCAGGCAGCCATGGAGGCCATGACCTATGTTCTGGAAAACACCTGTATTCACAGCTGGGAATCTTTACGTGATCTCTTTTCTGAGTTGTGCCTTTGCCTCTGTTCCCCCACGGATCCAGGAAAGCCAGCTCCAGCCTCAGAGGAGCTGAAGTTGGCGGTGCTGCGATGCCTGGATGCCCTCTTGCATTCCGCATATGGCGATGTTTTCTTTAAGCTTTACGAACCAACAATGCTGCCTGGACTTGGAGCTGCTGTATCCTTGTTTCTGGCCCTAGCAGAGCAAGAGAAGGCCAGAGAGGTGCAGACAGAAGCTCTGAAGTGTCTCCTCTCTCTGTTTATACAGTGTGATTGTTCAAGAACTCATTTGGAGCCAGAAAAAGAGGAGAGGCGTATGCTTGGCAGTGCTCTGGCCACGTTCCTTCCAGGAATCACCCGTGCCTTGAGTCAAGTGATTGGTGGAGATGTAAGACAAGGACATGCAGTTACGGTGAAAGCCATGCGAGTTTGGTACACAACAGTGGGACTTGTCATGGAGGATGACCAGCTTCAGAATGCTAGCAAAGACAACATAGACACATCTGAATTAGGGAGGGTTGGAGGACTGGTGGTGAAAAGGACTCCATCTTGGAGCAAGGCCACCTCCAAAAGACTTACTTTGGCTTTGCAGAAGGTTATCTCTTGTACTTCTGCACACCAGCACTGGAGAGTAAGACTGGAACTTGTCAATCTCTCAGACTATCTCCTCGCCCGCTGCAGCAGGTCTCTAGCAGAATGCACTGGTCCTCTTCTGGAAGCGCTGGTAGGGGCAGTCAATGATGAGGAACCTAGAGTCAAAGAGAGGTGCAGTGCAGTCCTTGATGAAGTAGCTAGAAGAAACCAAGCTAATGGAGGTCAGGCCCTCAAAGACGTTCTGTCAGAAAACTTGCATGGCTTGGTGTCCTCGCTGCCTCGTCTCATGAGAACGACAGATGACAAGCGCAAACTATTCGTGCTCAATGTCTTCTTGGGGTACCTGAAGATCTTGGGGCCACAGATAGATTTGGTGCTGACGTCAGCGGCACACCTGCAGCGTATCTCCAAAGCACTAATGCAGGTACTGGAGTTGGACGTCTCAGATGTGAGGATTGTAGAAGAAAGGACTTTTGCACACTTGGTGGACCTGGGACTGGAGACTCTTGAAGCACAGTTACAGAGGAAGTACTTTCTCTACTTTACAGATGACAAGATCTTCTCTGCATTAAAGCAGATTTGCCGGATGTTAGGGCACTATGGAAACATCTACTTACTCGTGGACCACTTTCTGGATCTCTACAAGGAGTCTTTGGCTTATCGTAAACAAGCTGCCCTGGTTCTCAATGAGATTATCACAGGGGCAGCAGGAATTGGCATACATATGGAACCTTCTAGGACAGACAATTTTAGAATTAACCATTCTAAAACAAACCATGAAGACCTAAAATCTGCAGTCATGTCTATTGTTGAGGAATACATCAGTTTGAATAATTGGCATCTCCCCACTGTAATGGAGCACGCAGATATTGAGCAACAGGAGAAACTTCAATCTCCGATCTCTGCAATCATGAGAGGCCATGAGGGTAACAGCCTGCATCTGGTTCCAGCTTCCAACATTGGTCACAGATCTCCAACACTCCACCAGCTGAACAGCAACATCTGGCAGATATGTATCCAGCTGGAGGGGATTGGTGCCTTTGCTTTAGCCTTGGGCAGTGACTTCTGTCTGCTTCTGATGACCTCACTTTACCCAGTGCTGGAGAAAGCAGGAGATGAGTCACTCCTGGTCAGCCAGTCCGCTCTCGGCGCCATGCACAACCTTTGCGTGGCTTGCAATTACAGCTCGCCCAAGGACTTGGTCATCAGCAATGCGGACTACCTGCTGAACGATGTATCCCTTAACCTGGGCAGACCCAGCGTTCACCCTCATGCTCCCCGGGTTCTTGCCGTCATGTTTGCCCATTCAGATGCAACTTTGCTGCCCCTAGTGGTTGACGTGGTGCAGGACTTGTTAACAATGCTGGATCTGAGCTATGACCAGAGATCACTGCAATTCTCTTCTGCACTGCATTCACTCATGAAGGCAATGGGTGAGTTCTCCTGAGTCTTTTTTTTATACAAAACATATTCATAAAGTGGCTTTGAGTGAAATGGTAAAATGAACTATTTTGATTGTCACAGTAAAAAGCACTTTAATCCCTTCTGGACGATATTCAGCCTTAATTGGTTAGATTTAATATCATGTGTTTAATTGCAGTGAGGTGGTTTCCTTCAAGTGCTAAAGATCACATAAAGCCTCCTAGAGTCCCACCCAGCCAGAATCCCAAGCCACTTGACCTGCGGCAGTTTCTCCTGGACTACAAAAAGCAGAAGGAGCTGGCTGAAGGGATCGGTGCTAATGAGGAAGACCTCAGTGATGCAGGTTTGAGCTTCTGCAAAGTGAATTATTAAAGTGTTTCAGAAATGTTTTCACTGGCTTTTGAATATATAGCTATTGAACTGTATTTGTTTCTCCTTCTAGGGTTGCTTTTAAGCGAGACACTTAAGAACCCCAACTATTTGTAGCCTCTCTGATTCCCACAATCAGCATAAAAGTCCTAGAATTTTTTATGTAGTGTATTAGTGCAGTCTGTTTTTGTCTATAATGAAGTGGGGCCAAAGTTGACAGAATTGTTTGGAGGAATGTGTATTTTATACAACTTTTTTTACCTTTCGTAATAAAACATCTTTATCTCACTACAAACATTACACTCTGGCTCCTTAAGATGGAAGGTTTGGGCATCCCTGGTTTACAGCATGTGGTCAACTCATAACTAGTGTTCTCGCACAAAAATTCAGCTAAAAAAATTCATATGTGCTAATTGAGATGACATTTGATCCATCAAAAAGCAAGGCTGTTTACTATAGGATTATTATTAATGCCTCTATTTACAGAGATGCCTCCAGTAGCCCCGGGTTGTGAGGATCACAGTGGATTGGAGGAAGGTCCTGATGTAAAACCGGAGCTGCCCATGCACGTTTCTGTAGCTAAAGATGTGATGGAGCGCTGTGTCCACCTGTTGTCGCACACCAGCATAGGAACACGACTGAAGGTACAGCATTAGTCACTGTTACTTTATTGCCGCTACTCTTAAATTGGAATTCAGCAGAAGTATAAAAATGCATTGATTGCAATGATGATGCGTCAACCTGAAGATGGAGATTTACATCTTAACCACTTAATTATGCACAGATTTTGAAAACATTGGTTGAATTTTCCTTCAGTTTTCATTGCTGTCTTTGCAGATAATTAATTTCATAATTATTTCATTGTAAAAAAAAAAAAGTAGCAGGTTTGTTGAATTTGAGCTTGGGTGAATTTAAAGGAGAATTCCACTGGATTTTCAAAATCTCTAACATATCTCAATGGTTGAGATGTAAACAGACTGACAAATTTATCGATTTCAAATTCCTTTACAGTGGCAGTGATAGAAACCAGTGTCTTCAATGCAAATAAAGCCATAATACCATTTTATATCCTTTTCTACTATCCAGAGCCACCAGTGAACCAGTGCGTTTTTATATGTAATACTGATGATGGTAAAATAGTGATAAATCTGGAAAAATAAGTTTTCTTTGGGGATCATTTTGCCTCACAACACTCTGCATGTACCTCTCCACCATAATAATGTAAAAATATGTGTGATTTAGGCCAAATTCTTTCTTTCTATTGTGAAGCAATGTCTCAGGCATGAGGCAACACAGTATTTGTAACCATTTTGTGTGATAACTTTCTGTGAGGGAGCTTTTAGAGGCTCCTGCCAACAGAGCATTTCATACCAAACCTCTAAGAATGACTTTATTTAAATTAAGAAGAATTAATTGTAATGAATGGAATTCCCCTTTAACGTGCCATCATTATTTGTGGGTTGCAGGTGCTGGGCATTGTGGAGCTGTGTGTGAATGTACTGTCTGAGACTGAGAATGAGCTTTTACCCATGGTGCACCGCTGCTGGCCTGCGCTCCTCCAACGCCTCACGAATGATGATCCGCTGGTGATACCGCAAGCTTTCAGGGTATGAGAAGTTCAGTGTGTTCATTTGTTTTTGTCAAAGACTGTCCTCCTAATGTGAGGTGACGATGGATGGATGGATGGATGGATGGATGGATGGATGGATACATACATAGTTACTCACTCACTTACGTTAGTGATCCCAAAGGACATTTAGCAATTAAGGCACTGAAAGTAAGAAACCTTATCAGCTCAACT
>NC_051219.1:10474403-10536903 GCF_015220715.1 Pygocentrus nattereri | reverse complement strand
GAATACTGATAGACCAGTGGGTGGGGACTGGGGGGGTCGGGGAGAGGGGGGCATAGAAACAGCGGGAGTTTCCATGGTTATGAGAGTCAGCTGGCAGTGAGGAGAATTCAGAAAGGTCAGAAATAAAAGTTCACCAGATACGTTACCCTCTCTCTCTCTCTCTCTCTCTCTCGCTCTCGCTCTCGCTCTCGCTCGCTCTCGCTCGCTCTCTCTCGCTCGCTCTCGCTCGCTCTCTCTCGCTCGCTCTCGCTCTCTCTCTCTCTCTCTCTCTCTCGCTCTCGCTCTCGCTCGCTCTCGCTCGCTCTCTCTCGCTCGCTCTCGCTCGCTCTCGCTCTCTCTCGCTCTCTCTCGCTCTCTCTCTCTCTCGCTCTCTCTCTCGCTCTCTCTCTCGCTCTCTCTCGCTCTCTCTCGCTCTCTCTCTCTCTCTCGCTCTCTCTCTCTCGCTCGCTCTCTCTCTCGCTCTCTCTCGCTCTCTCTCGCTCTCGCTTGCTCTCTCTCGCTCTCGCTCTCTCTCTCTCGCTCGCTCTCGCTCTCTCGCGCTCTCTCGCTCTCGCTCTCTCTCGCTCTCTCGCTCTCGCTCTCTCTCTCGCTCTCTCTCGCTCTCTCTCGCTCTCTCTCGCTCTCTCTCGCTCTCTCTCTCGCTCTCTCTCGCTCTCTCTCTCGCTCTCTCTCTCTCTCTGTTTCTCTCTCTCTCTCTCTCTCTCTCTGGCTCCCTCTCCCACTCTCTTTCTCGCTGTCTCTTTCTCGCTGTCTCTCTCTCTCGCTCTCTCTTGCGCTCTCTCTCTCTCTCTCTCTCACTCACACTCTCCCTTACCTGCTCTTTCACTCTCTCTCTCTTTCCCTTACCTGCTTTCTTTCTCTCTCTCTCTCTCTCTCTCTCTCTCTCTCTCTCTCTATCTCTCTCGCGCGCTCTCTCTCTCTGGCTCCCTCTCCCACTCTATTTCTCGCTGTCTCTTTCTCTCTCTCGCTCTCCCTCTCTCTTTCCCTTTCCTGCTCTCACTCACTCTCTCTCTCTCTCTCCCTCTCTTTCCCTTTCCTGCTCTCACTCTCGTTCTCTCTCTCTCTCTCTTCTCTCTCCTCCCTCTCTCTCCCCATCTCTCTCTTTCAGGCCATCTCTCTCTCCATTTCTATCTTTTATCATCTGTCTTTTTTTTTCGTGAATCCCCTCATCATTCCAAAGTAATTCAAACCACCAAAGCTTCATAAAAGTTCAGCTGATAGTTAATTGTGATACGACAATCTTTAATTAAATTTGACCAAACGATTAGCACGCTCGTTATCCAAATAATAGACTAATTACAGTCTTCCCCTCAGGACGGGCTCATCACACTGTCCACTAATCAGCGGAGCGTAACTGTCCTTTCAGCTGAGTTGTAGTCTTCTCCGTGCATTAAGCATTTATAACATGCTTAGAAATGCTTAATATCTACTGTTGATTTCAGAGCTGTGGGTTATTTATGTGTCTCATTATCACAGCCCAAAATAAAAAGTTCCCTCCACATTATGGCCATTTAATGTATGTTCTGTTCCAAAAACCTGTGCGTATCATTCATGTGGATCCGTGTCGTGTGTTCTTTTCAGTGGACTCTGATCTGGACAACATCTCCGAGGCCTGTCTGCCTTACCTGAGCTGCCGGCAGCCAATCGGACTGCAGGAGGCCTGCCTGAGGTAACCCATTCAAATCTCCTGAGAGTCCGTCTGATACACTCATTTCTTTTCAGCAGACCCTTTTCACACTCGCGCACACACAGACGGGCTCGTGGGCGAGAGATGAAGATCCTGCCGACTCTCATTGAATTTCAAATGCTGCTGAAATGACATTTAGGTGCGCAGTCTTTCCACACAAATAGATCCTCACAGAACTTTCACTGCAGCCGGCGTCCCCAGCGTCCCTCATGCTTCATTAATAAAGCTCGGTGATGGCGGAGAATTATTCCTGTGACCAGACATCCTGTGCTTGGCTTTCAGGAGTCCCGACTCAAGACAGATTCTTAATTTGCTTGTTGTTCCTGTAAACCAGGTAAAATGCATTTTCACTGCTGGAGAGAAAACTGACCGACGAGCCCGAACATTATGACCAAGGAATTGACATTGATTGCCTTGTAATAGGGATGGGGTACATTAGACAGTATGTGAGCAGCCAGTCCTCATAGTTGACCTGTTAGATGCTAGAGAAATGGGCAGGTGTGAAGACCTGAGCAACTTTAACAAGGGTCAAATCATTATGGCCAGATGACTGGGACAGATGCCAGAGCATCTCTGAACTGACCAGGCCTGTGGGGTGCTCCCGGTCAGCAGTGGTGAGTACCTGATGACGGTGGTCCAAAAAGGGGCAAACCAAACCTGCGACAGGGTTTTGGGCAAGCAAGGCTCATTTATTTGCGAGTGCAGTGGAGGCTATCAATTAACATGCAAGCGTCACTACTGGACCTTGGAAATGGAAGAAGGTCACCAGCTCCAGTGGGTTCTCTTACCTTTTATGCTGCATGGACGGTAGCTGACGGAACAAACTGTACTGTTTATGCTGTGTAGTGTAATATGCTGTACTTGAATAGGTGGTTCACGTTTTTGGCGGTTGCTCTTCTGAATTGTCAAACTCTGAGCGCTGTTGTGCACCTCCCGTCTTTGGTAAGCTGCCAGGCTAATTATGTAGCTAGCTGAGTTGCTGTGGGGAGCTTGTAGTTGCCTACGTTAGTGATTCTGAGTTGCGGTCCTGGGGGGCCCATGCGCTGCACGCTTTCAGACGTTCACTGTGAGCTTTCAGTCATTATAGCACACCTGATTCCACGAGGTAACTAATTATGAAGCTCCAGCGCAAGTTGAGCCAGTTGTGTTAGAACAGAAGACACCGCAGTGCAGAGGGGATTCCTGACAGCAGACGCAGCCGTGCAAAGAAAAATCCCTTATTTCCTAATAGGGACGTTTCTGCTATTCAGCTGTCTGCAGCTTTTAAATGAATAGTATACAGATATCCCAACTGCAGTACTATAGAAATGTCAGAGACCACTCTTCGTGTATATTTCCAGTCAAAACAGCCATGAAATACACGGTATTCATCTTTAATAATATATTTCTGAGAAGATTGGATATAAGATAATCCACTTGCACAAGAAAGGAGAAAGTTAGAGGAAAATAACTGAAAAAAACTCGGTACGGTAAAAAAAAAAAAAACGGTATGAAATATAAAAAAATAGAGAAAATAGGACTCCTAACAACCACCTGGAAGACTTGATAGACACCAAAGCCTTCATCTTAGAGAGAGAAGAAGATCAAGCTCCACTCCAAGGTGTTTTTGTCCAACTATGGGAAGACTGTTATTTGATTATTTGGATTGTGAGAAGCTGAACGTGTAGCCAACTTCTAAGACTGAACTTTGTAGATGGGGAAAACCCTGCAGATTTCTTTGAAAACATGAAAGCTGTAATAAAGGCTCTGAACAGTAAATACAGAAGAAATGTAATTATTATATTTAGTTGTGGAGGCTTCTGTGTAATGTTCTGTTAAACATGTTTTCTGCTTTTTTCCTAATGCTGAAAAATGAATAACTTGTGCTTAATGGCCATTTTGACTGGAAATGATATAAACGAAAAGGTGGTCTCGGACTTTTGCACAGCACTTTAATACACAAAATCAAACATTAATTCATTTGTTATTTATCTTTGCATTTTAAGTGTGTGTGTGTGTGTGTGTGTGTGTGTGTGTGTGTGCATGATTTAACACACTACCAGTTTATCTGCAGAATGACAACTGGCAGTGTAGTTTTGTATATATTGTAAAGTATATACAAGTATGTATTGCTCATTTCTCTACCCTCTATTGCCTGCATTATTACTCAAACATGATATGTTTTCATGTGTTTTTGTTATTTAAAATTGCTGAAATAATGGAAATATTAGGATAAAAATATATTTTTTTCCCAAAACTGGGGTATTTAGTAAATTGTTGACATGGCAACAGTGTACAGTTTTACCATAAGCACCATGAAATCTAACAAAAAACACCATAATATCTCATTTTTCTCTGAAAACATCCTTTAATTGAAAACAAGACCAATCAAACCCAACTTATACTTAAGCAAGTGTATGACCCAAGATTTACAAAAATTGGAAATTAATAAAATTTTAATTGGTATTTGGAATGTATGGTAATAGCATCATAATGAGAATACCCGGTCATGTGATGTCACAAAGTATTTGTCCTTTCAGAGTAAAATTGAGATAAAGTAATTGTTGCCATATGGCAACACCGTGCAATAGAGGGTTAATAGTGGTTTCACTGATACTGCTAGCGGATGATATCGGCACAAATACGGGCACTTTAAAGCAGTATCTGTATCTTTGATGGGGATACTGATGCCATAAAGCGATTTCTGACACTTCTGGACGTAAGCCTGAGTATATAGGACACATATGAGACAAATGACATGAGAAATTCAGATGTGAAAGAAGCTGCTGTGGAATTGTATAAATATCGGCACTTATGAGCTAGAAAGGTTAGAGTTAGTGTCTCAGTATCAGTGCTTAGTATTGGCCGACACTTAATGATCCAGTGTTGGTGCATCCCTACTCTTAATGTGAGACGTTTGCATCCAAACAAATTTTTCACAATTTTTCTTTTTTATTCCAAACTAGACAACTTATGAATACCCAGTTAAGTAAATCAGTACTTAGAGGAGCTTAGATAACTGACGAATTATGAATTTCATCGACATTGTGAAGCTTTTTTGGGTGACAGCACTGGTGTTGCAAAAAATTAGCCACAAGCTGATGAATGTTTTTCAAAGTATGTTTAATTGTTCAAAAATAGCTGAGTGAAATCGGTGGGTTTTCAGGCTGGATGAGTAACGGGGGCTGCCTCTTCGGATGAGCTGATGAGCTAACTGCAGCTAATGTGCTCACAATAAAGCACTAACATCAGAAACGGCAGCCAACTTGCCACATTTTATAGTCCTTTTAAAACATAAAATCATTTTTTTCATCTCATTGCGTTGTTAGTCTGTATATTTTCTCAGTCTCTCTATTGTGAAACACCAATAGTGATTTCTGGTGTGACCCCCTTGTGCAGCAGCAACTGCAACTAAATGTTTCTGTTGTGAAAACTGTCCTGCGTATCGGCTTGGTGGAACTTTAGCTCATTCCTCCGTGCAAAACAGCGTCAACTCTGTTATGTTGGTGGGTTTCCTCCTATGAACTGCTTGCTTCAGGTCCTTCCACAAGGATTATACTACTATAGGATTATATTATACAGGGGCAGTGATGGGCTGGAGGTTAGGGGATCAGCCTTGTGCCTGGAAAGCTGCCGGCTCGATCCCCTGAGCCAACACTCAGGTACACTTGAGCAAGGCACCCAACCCCCAACTGCTCCCTGGGTACTGCGGATAGGGCTGCTCACTGCCCCCTATTGTGTGTGTTCACTAGTGTGTATGCGGTGTTTCACTGCATGGGTGGGTTAAATTGCGGAGGTGACATTTCTCCGTTGTGGGACTTATAATGGTCTCTTAATCTTAATCTATTACTATGGGATTAAGGTCAGGACTTTGACTTGGCCATTGCAAAACATTAACTTTATTCTTAGCCATTCTTTGGTAGAATGACTTGTACGCCTAATGTTGTTGTCTTGCTGCATAACCCAGGTTCTCTTGAGTTTCAGCTCATGGAGAGATTCTTTTTACTCTAGAATTTTACTCTAGAATTTGCTGGTATAACTCAAAGTTCCTTGTTCCACCAATGAGGGCAATCCGTGCTGGCTCAGATGCAGCAAAACAGGCCCAAACCATGATACTACCACCACCATGTTTCACAGATGGGATAAAGTTTCTATGCTGGAATGCAGTGTTTCTTCCTTTCTCCAAACGTAACACCTCTCGTTTACATAATGCTTCTCATTTATACCAAAGACATTCATAGTGATTTCAGTGTTTGAATACTGGTACCAATTAATCGAGTACTCGATTACCCGTGCACATTCCTAATGTTCACATATTTGAATAACCAAACTCCATTTACTCACAAGAAAAGAGGTAGTAGATTTAACCGAGACCTGTTCTGCACATTCATTCAACATAATCCTAATGAGGAGCACCTTGGGGCAGCATCCTGGATTAAGAGATTAAGCCCAGTCCTCTACTTTAAGGGATTTGCAATGGAGAATCACCACTGACCTTGTAATTTAGACTATGTCTGGAAAAACAGTCCTAATTAACAGTCACCTTGTGAAATAAGAGAAGCAGCCAGCGTAGTTTTCGGTTTTTGTGTTGTATGTTTTATCACAGGTGTGGACACCTTGCCTTTTCTCCCTGTCAGAGAAACCCTGTGAAGGTTTTGTTGGCACAATAATACAGATATTTGATTATCAGTTGAGTACATTTAGCTTCAACATTCAGCTTCATGTTCATCAACGTGTCTTTGTTGGTATGAAGAGCAGGTTTTGCAAGAATAATGAGTTCATATTACAAACTAAAAGCGCATATTGAAAGTGTTTTGGCCCAAAGGTGGTTTAAACCCTTCCTGCTTGTTAAACCACCTTTGGGCCCAAAGGGCTGATGAGTTCTTTGGGATTCTTCTGAAGTTAGCACTGCCACAAACTCTGTCACTTATGTTTATACGTCTGATATAAAGCATTAATCAGGCCTGAAATGTTGGCCCAAACCGCAAAACAGGCTGGAAAGTACTTTTTAAAAATATATTTTTTAGAGTAAAAAGCATAACACAGATGGCACAAAAGTAAGGTCTGAAAACTTTGTCCAAGCCTTACCCGACTCACAGCACAAAGTTTTGAGTTTCGAGCCCAACAAAACTCAGTTTGAAACTGGCCCAAACTTCCCCAAATTAAACTAAACACTGATAGGACAGCAGTGGTTAAACTAAAACATAGTGACAGTGATAGCCGTTATTATATCATGTCTAAACAAAATAAATATGTGCTATAAAACATGATAATCAGCTGCCCAAAATTCAGTTTAACGTCCACTTTAATGAATGTTAGTGCGATTAATTACTAATTAAGTAAAGTTATTCATTTTTCAGTGTCTGAATGAAACACATTTAACAGAAAAATACATTGTAGCATCGGCAACTAAATAAAATAAGGTAATATGAATAATACAATAATATAACTACTAACTATAATATCCACCTTTTGCCTTTATTGCAGCTTCCATTCGTTGCAGACCTGCTTTCAGCTTCTCAAAGAAATCTACAGGGATGTTTTTCCACACCTCCAAAGTTCAGACTTAGAAGTTGGTGGCATTTTTTTTTTTTTTTTTTTTTTTTTTGCTTCTCACCATCCAAATAATCCCAAACACATTCAGTGATGTTGAGGTCTGGACTCTGGTCCATTGTTCTGAGAAACACCAGCAGCTTCTTTCTTCACCCGGCGATGTTTTCAGATCTGAAGCAGTTTGCCTTTCTCCTCTCTCTCAAAGATGAAAGCTTTACATGCTGTTTATCTGATGGGGGGCAGTTCTGGGGGTCTTGCAGGTGGCTGTTAGGAATCACATTTTCTCTGTACTTGTTTTGAAAACTCCTGTTTGTTTCACTTATTTTCCTTTGACCTTGTCCTTCCTTCTGCAAGTGGATTATCTTGTGTCTTCTCCTCAGAAATATCTCCTGAAAATAACTCACACTTATAGGGGAAGGTTAACAGAGTCATTCCAAGTTGATTGGTGTGAAATGGTTTGTTGTAGAGACTCTGATTTCTTTACAGTTGTGCTGATAGGAACCAGACATCACAATGTCTACAACCCAAATAGATCCATTTTCTTTACTGTCCAAAACCACCAGTGAACCTACACGTGTCTTCTGAGTGTTTATATGTAATGTTGATGATGGTAAAATAGTCATAAATCTGAAATGTCTGCATGTTTTAGGACAAAATCTATGGTCTAACGTTTTGTCAGACAACATACTTTATATTCATAACCGTTATATGTAATAGTTTTCTGTGGGGGAGCTTTCAGAAGCATAAAACTCTTCAGACGTCTGGTTCCTATCACCACCACTGTGAACAGTTTGGTCTGTCAGTGTCTCTAGAACAGTGTTTCACACCAAACCACTTTGTTTACATCTCGACCATTTGGTTTTTCAAGGATTGTGGAATTCCACTTTAATGGCTCTTTATTTTAATGGATCTCTGACTTTTCCACAGTGCTGCTCATGCAGATGCTCAGATGTGCACTGCAGTGTAACTCCCATGGTCACGCTCTTTGTTATTTTGCCTGCAGTGTTTTCCGGCATCTGATGCAGGTGGATCCGGACGCGTGCTGGTTCAGGTTGACCGAGCTGTGCTGTCCCACAGCGTACGAGCTACCCCACATGAGCCTGCACCCCGTCAGACTGAGTGGAATGGACAGACAGAGGAACGAATACACAGACAACGTCCTCAAACTCCTGCATGAGCTCCAGCTGTGTGAGGAGAACGAAACTGACAGCAGAGCCGAGAAGTGACTGATGCTGAAGCTCTGAGTGGAAGGATATTTTATCCTATGCTAATAGAACAGTGAATTAAAGCTAGTGGAGGTCATTTCCAGAGTGCTAGAACCCACCTAGCTTTCATCAATGGCCTATTTTTAGGCAAAGTAGATTTTAACCTGCAGCATTTGGAAAACTGGTGTGGAAATAGCCCAACTTCACAGGTCACATCTCAGTGGATTTACTGGAAACACCCTGTATTGTGCTTCTTATGTTCATCACAGCATGCTTGATGTTATACATTACTTTTTTTTTAATGAACATGCTGATTCTTCTTGGACCAATGGCTCTGGCTCTGTGCATCAGTTAGGCTCATCCTCTTAGTGTGTCTGGGATCCTGGTTGGGGTGGACAACATAGCGTTAGTGTGATATTACATCATGAGATGATTGAAAGTTTAGAATCAATGTTTTCATGAACATAAAACCAATTTTGTTGCAGATGAATGTGCTGAATGAACCTATGATGCTATTGTTCTGTTGCTTTCAGTCAGTTTGTAGGAAGCTGTGAAGTTGACATTTTTGCTGATGAACAGAGCTGTTGATTTCATAATAATTGAGAAAGCTGTACAGTATTGAGACTTATTATAAAACTTATTTATAAAATGTATAACCCAAGTGCCTCGTCTTTGAAAAGCAGGGACCAAATGCCGCTGATCAAAAAGATATTTATACAAATTTTT
The DNA here is from genome assembly GCF_015220715.1 of Pygocentrus nattereri. NCBI lineage: Eukaryota > Metazoa > Chordata > Actinopteri > Characiformes > Serrasalmidae > Pygocentrus > Pygocentrus nattereri. Next base: position 10,527,753 of record NC_051219.1, on the reverse strand, counting down.
CATAAAGATGTGACTTTAAATAGAAAATCACATTTAATTATTGGATAACAATGACATTTAGGTTTGTTGCGTGATAACATCTCACTGTACAACAGGTCCTATAAATTGTAAAGGAAATTTGAATATTGAATAACAATTGATCCCAAACCTTTGACCAGTAGTTTATATCATCAACGACCTGTAAGCCACACCAGCCAGCATACAGTCAGAGTTTTTCAGTTTTTGACAGAATTCACAAAAGCTTGTTTCCCTTTACATTGTGTGTAAATTTCATGATGAATGGACCAAAAGAAATGACCCAAAATGACCAAAAACATCTGGTTCCATTGACTTGCATTATGAGTAAAGTGAGTTTTTTCTTTCTCCTGTAAAATCACCATTTTGGAGATATGAGGTTTTGTTCAGACAGCAGCGAGAAACAGCATAATAACAAGTTGAATGTCAGCCCATCATAATACCTCCTTTCAGTCATTCAAAGCGTTTGGTGCAAAATACTTTGTTCTAGACAAAATCACTGAGCCGGAATTGTTCCCAGTGGTGATGATGGGAACCAGACGTCCACCTCTACAGGTTACATCACAGGAGGTGTTTACATGAAATGGTTACAGATGTGTTGGTGGAAGCTTGAGACATGATCTTATGGTAGTTTTGGGAAGGCTTTGGTCCTTAAACTCAAATGGCATTTTGTCCAACGCTCTTCTCCAGAGCGACTTACAATGTGATCATTTTAACACAGGTAGGCGAAGGCAGTGTTAGGAGTCTTGCCCAAGGACCCTTATTGGTATAGTGTAGGGTGTTTATCCAGGCAGGGGATTGAACCCCAGTCTACAGCATAGAAGGCAGAGGTGTTACCCACTACACTAACCAAGACTAAGGAAAAATAGTCTCCAAAAAAAAAAAAACATTTTTTGGTTCACCACTATTTTACCATCATTAGCTTTATGGAAAACATAGATTTTGCATAGTGAATAAAATGGGTGTATTTGTAAAGTCAGTATGTTCCTCCTATTTCACATCAATCCACTCTGAATGACCTGATTTCCATCCCAACGACAGAATTATTTAGAAAAACAGGTTGAATTCCCACTTAATGTGGAACTGTTTTGTCAAAGCACTGCATCCATTCCAGCTACATGTAGTGTCGTGTATTAGACGTCATGAAAAAAGTATTTAGCCCCTCCCACTCAGTGTGGGGTCTGAGGCCCCGCCTCTTGACAGCCTGATAAACGTTAACGAGCAGGACGGGTTCCTTGCACACTTAGCATTAGCGTGCTAACGCGTTATCTGCCCGCGTGCTTCGCTATTTATCCTGCTGCCAAAGCTGACAGGGCGACCATTACTCACACGGCGGCGAGGCCTGGTCAGCCCGTGTTGGCGCGTAGCACGCGCGCACGCAATTTCCTTCCAAGCCTGGCTGATAAGTGAACGCACCAGCTTCATTACACAGGGTTCAGCTGCGCGACATGGCCGTGGCTTGACTGATTAACTGCCGTTTAGGACAACAAAAGGCAGCCGAGGAGGCGGTGAGGTGGTGAGGGGACGTTGATCACGCAGGTGAGGGGGGCGTTTGACCGGAGGAGTGCAGCCGAGCTTAGCCCAGAGGGTAGCGCTGCATACAGGCCTCTGGATTTATTTACCGGTCGAGGAGAAAGTGATTAATAACACTGAACGGTGTAGAGGGTCTTCATTGAGATCTTTGAAGGTTTTAGAAAGATTTGGGTGCAAAAAAATTCCCAACAGCTTCCAGAAGACAACTAACTACATCCAGTACAAGTCGGGTTCACAATAGTCTAATAAAACGTCAAGCGTGAAAACAATGACCGCGCTTTCTGGAGCCGTTGTGAGGATTATAAACGAGTATTTTTAATATATTGACCACAAAATTATGGCATAACATCATTGGCATAAATATCATAACCTGGATATTTAAAATGTTTTTCAAAGCTTTACTCTGAATATTATTGGGGAAGTCTGTTAACTTGCTAGCACGTTCAGCCAAAACCTGGTTAAACAAAACCTACTTTTTACTGCATAAACACACAATATATAACGACAAACATTTCATTTTACTTTATAGACATGATATTTGTAGCTACAAGCATACATGCATTAGTTCTGCTTGGGCCTATTGCCCCCCCCTTGTGGCAAATCTGCTAAACATGACTTGAAGATATGTTTTTAGCATATTTTAGTCTATTGACCAAGAAACTACAGCATCAAATCTTTCATTTATTAGCTTGATAGCTAGTATTCTGGCTGTATTAGCTTCAGTTATGTATGTATATCACTACTGATTTTATTAGTAATCAAGCAATTTACCAATTTTTATGTGGTAATTTTTTTTAAGGCCCCACAATAAAAATGGGCTTAATGGAAAACACTGTTTCAAATTATGCATAGAAATATCAGACTATGTCCTGTAATACCTGCAGATATCAGCAGATTCATTTTAAACAGTTTTAATGCAACTTGAAGGACGTTTTAGTGCTGCTTTGTCAGTCATTTCATGAATATCGCAGCTGCACACATTATATGGCAGTGCTTACCGCAGAAATCATCATTTTCTAGTACCATAGCTACAATAATGCTAATTAATAATTGCACCTCTATGGGAATTTCAGTGCTGTAGTCAGGGTAACAGTGGTTTAGATTCTCTTCCCGTGTGCCACTTTATACTTAGGCCAGCTCTACTTAAACATGGACATTTGAAACAGAGATTCAAGTGACATTTAACAAACTTTGCAGTTTCACAGTGAATTCTTTAGTAAAGCCTCACGCTGGATGTTACTGGAGTAGCCTGTTAGTGCGTTAGCTGTTCAGCCCAGGCCCAGTTAAAGGGGAATTGCATATATTTTTTCAAAATATCTGTATATACTGTAGTTCAGTGGTTGAGGTGTAAACAGTGTCATTCAGAGTGGTTTGGTGTGAAATGGTTCATTGTGTAGAATCTTACTGCCACGGATTTCTTTGGTGTTTGTGATGGAAACCAGGGCTCACAAAGTCTTCAGTGCAAGCAAAGCCATTTGACTTACTATCTAAAATGACCAGTGACCCTGCATTTGTCTTCTGAGTGATGCTGATGATTGTAAAATAGTAGGAGCTTTTAGAGGCATTAAACTCTTCAGACGTCTGGTTGCCATGACCACCAGTGTAAACAGCTCTGGATCTGTGAGTTTCTCTAGAACGGAGTGTTTCGCAATCAGTTTTAATCAAGTAGTTGAGACAGGCCGACATGTATTGAGTAGTAAAGTGAGAATTATAGGATCAATCATCTTGCACATTTCACTGAGAGAAAAAAACCCCATCTGAAATGCAGGATACGTTTGGTGCAGAGAGCAGCTGGGTGAATTTACAGGTTTGTTTAATACACTCTCAATGTCACCGCAATGAAAAATGCTGGAGCCCAATTAAATACTAGGAGCTGGCCTTGCAGATGCATCACCTCCATCTCCACATATCAGAGCCAGGGGAGTTGCCATAAGGTTGGATGTAAACTCTACGGACCGATTCCTCCTCTTTTACAAGAACTGTGGTTTCCACTCACGCGTTCACTCAGCTTGAAAAACGAGTCATCACAGTAAGGCAATGTACAATGGTTTTATTTGATAAAAGCATACATTTAAGATGAAACCAACACCCTGGAGGATTATTAAAATGTACACCATTTTTACAGTTATCGTTTACAAAACTGAGGAAAACATTAAGGCAAACAAATAAATAATAAATCAATCAATAAACAAGGCCCTCACATAGCTGCACTTTTAAACCAGGGATTCACAACTCACAAGGCCAGTATCCTAAAAAAACATCCTCATCTCCTGAGATGTGACTTGTTCACAAGGGCTAAAATGACTCGATAAATATTGTGCTGAAAATTGAATTCATGATTATTTATCACAATTCAGGAACCGGTTCATTTCACTGCAACATCTTAAAGCAACAGAAAAAAAAACCTTTTCTTTCACAAGATACATTACAAGACTGTATTGCTTCAAATGTATAAATATTTTAATTAAAATACGGCTGCGCCGTGGTCACTTTCATTTCAGCGCCAAAAATAAACGGAATGAAACAATAAAGAAACTAGAAGAAGAAGCTTTTGAGTATAACATCGCAGGGCAAGTTGTTGCTAGGCCATTGCTACACTATCCCAGGTGGTTGCTAATACATTATGTATATATATGTATGTATGTACACACACACACACACACATATATATTAGCAACCACCTGGGATACTAGCAATGACCTGGCAACAACCTAACGACAACTTAAGATTAAAATATGATTAATAATGTACAGGACTACAGTTACAGTCCTATAAGAGCCATTTCACTTAGGGCCTAACTACAGAAGCATCACTGGACTCCTGACACCATGTTGTGCATCCCTGCTTTATGCATAAGCTAAAAATAAAAGAGTGCTGAATGTTTCTGGTTCTGTGGTGCGCCCCCTGCAGGTGGCTAAAAGCAGGACTAATAAAGTGACAGCAAAGAAAGCTTTGGCATCTCTTCTATCATACCATACTTTGTCTGAAATAAACACAAAGCCTCTACACAGCTTTCTGAAACATCTTGTGCTGTCCAACGTCATCTCAGAATTAACCATCTATCGATTACAGTGAGTGAGTGATGTTCTGTGGCTGCAGTCACGCTGTCACCTACTTTTACAAACATTGGCTTTTAGCTAACAAACATGATCCTCCAAAACATTTTTAATCAAAACAGTCAATTGGAATGAACTAAAAATGACCACCACTGTGACCATCGTCCATCTGTTTTGGCCTTTTGAACAGCAAATGTTGTAAGAAACAATTTTGTGACATGCATCCGCTGGTCTGATGACATTTACTTTTGCTTTATACAATAATATACATCATGTATTAAGATCCGGGGAGAAAAGCTAGAGGGAACTATGGGGAAGGAGAACAGGGAAAGGCCTTCGTGAGAATGGGAGGGTTGTAGTAGTGCGAGTGTGTACGAATTAAAGCAGGGGTCATAAGTTCTGGTTTTGGAAGGCCAGAATCCAGCAGTCTGGTTTCTCTGTTCTAACAAACCTACTAAACCTGGTAATTAACTAAAGAGTTGTATCAGGTGAGTCTGAGCAGGGAAAACAGCCAAGATCCAGGACTGGAGCTGCCTATCCATGCTTTGCCCACATATCCATTCTTTCATAGCAGCAGCTGCTACATTAAACAAGCTTTACAGAATGCTGGTAAAAATCCCATTTGCCCTAATGAGACTGTAGCACAGGATAGATCTTCAGTCCAAACCCGAATATGCCCTCCAGAACTTTCTGTCTGAGCCCTGAACTGCCTTCAGGTTCTCAGTGTGAACACAAGTTGAACCCAAACCACATCATTTTTATATCTGAACTCGACCAGAGATCCCAACCATGTGAAGTTCTGAGTAAGGGTTCTACCCAATAACAATAAAAACATCAGGTATTGAAAACAAATCCGACCCAAGTTTGACATGAACCACATCAAGTTCTGGCTAAGAACCCGAACCTAGCCTGACCTGAACCACATCAAGTTCTGAGTAAGGACATGACCCAAACCCAATCAAGCTCTGAATAACAACCTGACCCAAGCCTGGCCCGAAATGCATCAAGTTCTGAGTAAGAACCTGGTCCAAGACTGACCTGAACCACATCAAATTCTGAGCAAGAACCTGGCCCAAGCCTCTCCTGAACACAACAAGTTCTGACCCAAGTCTGACTCAAACCACATCATGTTCTGAGAAAGGATGCGACCCAAGCCTGACCCGAAATGCATCAAGTTCTGAGTAAGACCCTGGTCCAAGACTGACCTGAACCACATCAAATCCTGAGCAAGAACCCAGCCCAAGCATCTCCTGAACCACTTCCAGTTCTGACCCAAACCACATCATGTCCTAAGTAAGAACCTAACCCAAGTCTGACCCAAACTGCATCAAGTTCTGAATAAGAACCTGACCAAAACCTGATCCGACCCACATCAAGTTCTCAGTAAGACCCTGACCCAAGTCTGACCCAAACTGCATCATGTTCTGAATAAGAACCTGACCCAAGCTTGACCCAAACTGCATCATGTTCTGAATAAGAACCTGACCCAAGCTTGACCCAAACGGCATCAAGTTCTGAGTAAGAACCTGACCAAAACCTGATCCGACCCACATCAGGTTCTCAGTAAGACCCTGACCCAAGCCTGACACGAAACACATGAAGTTCTGAGTAAGAACCCAACCCAAGCCAACACGAGTCGGTGACTCCAACGTGCCAGATTAAAAACTGCTTTAAGGGAAAAAAGCAGGGACAAATGCAGAGCTAAATCAGTGAGGCGAGCTATGTGGATGGGATTTCGGCCAACGTGCTGTAAAACCTGCTCAACTTGGCAACAGCTGTAGAAAAAAGAACTCATTTGTGGGCGGGGCATGGGCAGGTCAGCAGAAGACCCCTGGACTGAAAGAGTGTTAGGCCCTAAAGCACGCAGCTCTCTGTGCAGTCGGAGGTGCTGTCGTCGGCTGACCGCTTCCTCAGCTCTCTGCCAGGGTTGTGGTGGCCGTGGGCCGGCTGGTGTTTGTGGGGCTCCTGGGCCGGGCTGGCTGCCGCTGCCCCCTGGTGGTGCGGAGCGGTGGGCTTCCCTCCAGCCTGCTCCACCTGCAGGTAGGCGCGTACGCGGTGGTGCCGCAGCTTGCTGTCGCTGAAGTCGATGACGCGGCACTCGTATGTCCCCTCGTCTGACGGCTTTACGCTGGACAGGCGCAGCTTGTGCGAGATGTTGCTACCGGCGACCTTCACCACCTGGAGGAATCACAGGACACAGTCAGCCACGTAAGCATCAGCGGGTACTGAACTACTGAAAGCACATCTTTTCATTACTGTTCACATGCTGCCTCTAAACACGGCGGCATATAGCCAACATTTTCACAATTTCTACCTACAGTTAATAAAAACTTATTTGAATTTCATAAAGGGCCAGTCTGTCCTCAACAACCTGTACAGCAATACAGCACTGTAGCCCTCAGCCCGTCAGTCTGACAGTAAAGTATCAATTTCGTGGTTTTGTTTCTGTGTTTCTCTCTCTACAATACCCAGCATGCATTACACAAATACATCACCAGTGAATTAATGCAACCATTTGGGAATCCCTGTGGTGTAAAACCAATCATGACTGCTAACCACTGATCTAACGGTAATCAAATACAACCAAGCTAGCTTTGGTGAAACTCTTCCCTCAGTCATCAAACAAAACAAGTGATTCCATCTTCATTCAGCTCAAATGGACACCAGGGTTTTTTTATCATTTCAGCCCAACTGAAGAAGTCAAACTGGGCTCCTGAGTGGCACAACCCTCTAAGCGTTGACCCAGGAGATCGTGAGCTCAGTGCCTGGTGATGCTATAGCCGTCCCTGGCCGGGAGTCCAAGAGAGCACAATTGGCCTCACTCTCTGGGTGGGTAAGATGGTGGAAGGCGGTTTTCCTCGTCTTTAAACCAGAAAATCGAACACTTTTTGCGGAACCACAGAAGGATGAAAGCAAGCACATCTACAACAAATGTAGCGACGGTAATGTTCTTTAAGTCTTTCAGTCTTTTCAGTTCACCATTAATGCTCAGTTTTAGACCGTATTTTGACCGCTGAGGAAGAAAAGGTTTCCTAAGAACTGCCTGCATTTTCCGGACTTTGCTCTTACTGGGTAATTACATTCAACATGTAACACATTCAAACCCTTTTACTCTCAATTTTAGCTCTGCTAACTCCTCAACTAGGTGCTTTGTTGTTACAAGTGAATGGCTAGACCTCTTCTCCTCCTCTTACCTGTCTACTAAGTAAAAGGCACACATCGCCACCTAGTGTACTGAAACTGCAACTGTTCAAAGACAAAGTCATTGCTGCTAATGCCAGATTGACAAATAGAACAGCGGAACTCACACAGGCATTACTGATGCACGACGCAATGGTCCATTATTCTGTTTAATCGCATAGGCCCACCTTCAAATAACCGAAACTCTACTAAGTGTTTAAAATACTACATAGAGTCACAAACCCTATACAGGCTATAGGATGTCTCGCTCTACACGTTCATCTTCTGTCTGGAAAACATGGGTCTAAAAACTTTTTAAAAGCACGTTAATAATAGAAAATTTTAAGAACACAGCAAAGCCACAGCACTCTAGTTTCAAGACAATTTGGATTCATTTCAAGGTATTTGCCTTCTCTTTACAACAGATGTTTATTCCTTTGTAAAACGCCACTTAAGGCAGACAGGCTAAAAAAAGGCTCTCTGAGCGGTAAACAACAGTAGCGCTCTGGCCCCATGTGGATGTGAGCGGCAGCAGTGGAGACAGCTCGTCTGTATTAGCGCGCTAATGAGACGCTAGCTGTGCTGAAGCAGACGCGGATCAGAGACGCCACTTACAGAGCTACTCTATTCCGGGAGGGCAAGTCTCTGACCTCAACGATTCACTTCGACTATTATTCTCTAATTTTGGTGAATTTCTGAATGAATTTTTAAAAAGATATTGAATACACAAATGTGACCTGAGGAAATATGTACAAGGATTCAATATTAACATGAATATTGTATAATTCCCTCTCAGAACAGGTCATTTCCACTGGGCGTCCCTCAGGTGAACACGAAACGGCGCAAAAATGAGAGTCACTAGTGAAGTGTGGCTGTTTAAAACACAGTGACCGCTGAAAGCACACTGGTCAATGATGGTCTTTGCTCATAGCAAGGATGGCCTCTTAAACATTACAATACACACTTAGAGATCTATAGAGATCTATGGGGCAGTCGTGGGCTGGAGGTTAGGGATCTGGCCCTGTGACTGGAAGGTTGCCGGTTTGATCCACAGCACCCACAGTCCATGACTGAGGTGTCCTTGAGCAAGACACCTAACCCTCAAGCTGCTCCCCGGGCGCCGTGGATAGGGCTGCCCACTGCTCTGGGCAAGTGTGCTCACTGCCCCCTAGTGTGTGTGTATTCACTAGTGTGTATGTGGTGTTTCACTGGTTTTTATGATCAATTTTGTAACTGATGATAATATAAAATGAATTATATGCTCACTTGTGTCCAAAATAACATTTTCAAAAGGATTCTGCAATGTGGGACTGAGTCTGTGAGACTGGTCTGGGTGACTCTGTGAGTGACAGTGATTTGATTCCACATATTTTAAATTCAGAAGTAATGAGAAAGTTCATGTTTGCTTTTCCACAGTCTGACTGACCGAAAAGCCTAAACTCTTTCTGACCATTCTTCTCTGTAACTTTTCTGCACAGTGAGGCAGTGCCCTGTGTTTTTACCGGAGGGATTTTTCACTCCACTGACTCCAGACACACACACACACACACACACACACACACACACACACACACACACACACACACACACACATACACACACACACACACACACACACACACACACAAAACGCCCCTCTGAGCAAGAGCAGGAGTGGCTAGTACAGAACTGCCTGTTAACAAATCATTACCTGTGGCCGAGCCAGGGGCAAAAACACTTAACACTACAACCACGGAGAGAGAGAGAGAGAGAGAGAGAGAGAGAGAGAGAGACAGAGAGAGAGAGTGTGAGAAGGAGAGAGGGGGAGAGAGAGAGTGAGAGAGGGAGAATGAGAGAGGAGAGAGAGAGCGAGAGTGAGAGAAGGAGAGAGTGAAGAGAGACAGAGAGAGAAGGAGAGAGTGAGAGAGTGAGGGAGAGAGAGGGAGAGATTGAGAGAGGGAAAGAGTGAGAGAGAGAGAAGGAGAGAGGGGGAGAGAGTGAGAGAAGGAGAGCGAGGGAGAGAGAAACAGAGAGAATGAGAGCAAGGGAGAGAGAGAGTGAGAGAAGGAAAGAGTGACAGAGGGAGTGAGAGAGAGAGTGAGGGAGAGATTGAGAAATTGAGAGGAGTGAGAGTGAGAGAGGGAGAGAGAGAGAGAGAGAAGGAGAGAAAGAGTGAGAAGGAGAGAGAGTGAGAGAAGGAGAGAGAGTGGGAGAGGGAGAGTGAGAGAAGGAGAGAGACTGACTGAGAGAGAATGAGAGGGAGAGAGAAGGAGAGAGGGAGAGAGAGAGAAGGAGAGAAAGAGTGAGAAGGAGAGAGAGAGAGACAGAGAGAGAGAGTGTGAGAAGGAGAGAGGGGGAGAGAGAGAGTGAGAGAGGGAGAAAGAGAGGAGAGAGAGAGCGAGAGTGAGAGAAGGAGAGAGTGAAGAGAGAGAGAGTGAGAGAAGGAGAGAGAGAGAAGGAGAGAGAGTGAGAGAAGGAGAGAGACTGACTGAGAGAGAATGAGAGAAGGAGAGGGAGAGAGAAGGAGAGAGGGAGAGAGAGAGGCTGTGAAAGACAGAGCGTGCTTTAACGTATTTCTGCTCCATTTGCTGCCCTAACAAAGACACAAACTGCTGTACAACTGACTCTAATGAGAGGGAGTGTTGACACCAGTGTTGACACCTCAAGCTCCAATAAGTGCACTATATGACCAAAAGTGTCCAGGCGTCCCTTCTAATTAGTAGATTTAGCTACTGAGTCCGCTACCAACAAACTTTCTGAATTGCACTTACAGCCTGTATAATCTCAATGGAAAAGAACCGCAAACAGGCCTGGACGTACTGGAGCAGCCACACATAAGCCTAAGGTCACCATGCCTGATGCCAGTGGTCAGCTGTGAAACAGTGGAGCCCCATTGTCTGGATTGATGGAGATATTATCCAGTTTTTGGGAGTTGGAGTGATGATGCACAGTGGTGCGGTGGATAGCACTGTCACCTCACAGCAAGGGCCTGGGTTCGATTCTCCGGCCGGGCGACTGGGGTCCTCTCTGTGTGGAGTTTGCATGTTCTCCCCGTGTCTACGTGGGTTTCCTCCGGGTTCTCCGGTTTCCTCCCACAGTCCAAAGACATGCAGTCAGGCCAATTGGACATGTTACATTTCCCCAAGGTGTAAGTGTGCGAGTGATTGTCTGTCTGTCCTGCAATAGACTGGTGATCTGTCCAGGGTGTTTCCTGCCTTCCGCCCAATGACTGTTGGGATAGGCTCCAGCACCCCCCCGCACCCTGAGGGAGAAGTGGCTTAGAAAATGTGTGGTGTGATGATGCTACACTGAACACCTCTGGAATGATTCGGAGTGAAAACCTTTAGGATGAGTTAGACTACTAAAGCTCAACTGAACATCTCTGGGATAAGCTGAAGTTCCAACAGGATGATGAAGCTCTAATGAACTGCTCTCAGGTGAGCTGAAGTGATGAAGCTCTGTTGAACTACACTACATGGACAAAAGTATTGGGACACCCCTCTTAATTATTGGGTTCAGGTGTTTTAGCCACACTCATTACCAACAGGTAGATCAAATTAAGCACATAGCCTCGCAATCTCGACAGACAAACACTGGCAGTAGAATGAGTTGACAGAGCCCTGACCTCAACCCCATCAAACACCTTTGGGATGAACTAGAATGAATAGAGACCCAGGCCCTCGTATCCAACACAAATGCTCTTCTGGATGAGTGAGCAAAAATTCCTATGGACACACTCCAAAATCTAGCAAGCTTCCCAGTAGAGTGGAAGCTGTTATAGCTGCAAAGGGGGAACCAACTCCATACTAATGCCTACGCACGTCACAAAAGCTCCTCTAGGTGTTATGTGTAGGTGTCCCAATACTTATGTCCACGTAGTGTCTGCGTAGTGGATGTACAATTTAAGCAATAAACTTACGCTTATTTTTGTAGCATCCTTCGACAGTTCATCTTGAGGCACCACCTACGGGATAAAGATGAAGAGGTTAGTCCTGCCAGCATCCATATCACAGTTTAAATATACACAACATCGAGGAGGAGTGTCATTTATCTCTTGCTTCGAAATGTTTTACATGCCGGGTGAAGAAAAGGTCAAATCCATTTCGATCCAGCCGCATGCTGCAACATGAAATCAATGATGAATGTTGATTTGCAAAAAAGCCAGTAATGTGCTTCATTTTCAAGGCATCTCATATATTCCTGTCCTAACAAGGTTAGCACAAATTAAATAAATATAAAGCCAAGATACACGGTTCCCGAATATACTACACGATATAGTATACAGCATGTTGTTCCTCGAAGAAAGGTCAGTGCGTATTTGTCTCGGGTACAGTGCACCTTCCACCCAATCAAAATGACATGCCTCGCAGGGAGTTACGCTGGTAGCAGCTTGTTATCCTCCAGTACCAAACCTTTCTTGGTCAGAGGCCACATTTTCTGACCACCGGGCTGACATCAACCTTTTACAGGCTGCTGAAAGAAATCCATGTTACATTTAATACAGTGCAGCTGTGACGGAGAAACATGCAGGTGTGTTGCAGAGTGTGTATGTCCATTTTAGTTCTGCCTGTGTAAAAAGGTCACCACTACTTTAGTGTCACTGAAATGCTGGGAATGATCCACCACGCTGTGGTGGTCATGACCACTGTACAACACGGTAAAAGGGGGCTAACAGAGTATCAGAGAAACAGGCGGACTACAGTCTGTAACTGTAGAACTACAAAGGGCTCCTATATGGTAAGTGGAGCTGATAAGATGGACAATGAGTGGAGAAACAAGGAGGTGGACTGCAAATTTCAGAGCGCATAAAATGTGCCTTCGGTTTTACACGCCCACATTATTTAAAAAAAGTACTATTCTTTAAATAGTAACTGGTCAGTGTGTGTTCACTTACATTCCCTCAGAAAAACAACAAATAGAATTTGACCAGCGGTGCCCAAACCTTTGCATATAGGTGCATATAACACATGTGGGGCATATTAGTAGTACATATAGATACTTACATGAATGTTGATGAGGACCAACACACAATACATCACAAAATACCCTCTGGAAAACATTTCACAGGAAAGAAATTTATCTGCGGCAAGGCAGCGACTCAAAACTCGCTGCTGAGATGATCAAGACGTACTTATGAAACTGGCGTTCTCAGAACAATGGACTGACCATCCCACATCACTTGGATCGTGAGGAGCAGAAGAAGTAAAACAACTTCTAAGACTGAACTTTGGAGGTGTGGAAAATGATCCCTAAAGGGTTTTTTAAAAAAACTAAAACTGAGTCTCCTGAAAAGGCCGAAGCTGTAATAAAGCTAAAGAGGCGACACACTAAATACTGAGTGTGTTTACAGGCACTTAATAATCTGATAACTGGAAAATCTGATTTTATCAGTAATCTGACCAACGCGTTTACATGCGCTTGAGTAATCAGATAATGGGGAAACTCCGGGAAACATGAGTCAGACCGTAATCAGATTTCTGCTTTTCACCCAGGCAAAGAACTCACAGAAGAAGACGTGATGTAAACACACCGTAAACTCAAATGTCGTGATGTGACTTTTTGAACATCAAGCTACTTTAGCTAAAGTATCAACATACATCATCTAGAAGTTGAAGAATATTTAAATCCTTTACTTCGTTGAGAATGTATTTGGTTTCACTGTCGGTCCAAAAGTGTTTTGCTTTGTCTCGCGGCTTTTTTCTGAAACCACAGTCTGTTTTCGCACATGTGCAGACTGAGAAATCCGAAAGAAATCAGAGTAAGAGTTTACGTGCGCTGAGAAATCTGATTACTGAGCTAAAATACAGCTCAAATCTATGATTTCTTAATCGGATTTCTAGATCAGAGTACACTGTTTACATGACTATTTGAATAATCAGATAACTGCACAAATCCAATCATGATCGGATTATTGCGTGCATACAAACGCACTCACTGATGTTGTTGAAGCTTCCGTGTAATACATTTTTTTCTGATGCTGAAAAATAAGTGGTTTCTATTCAGTTTTATTTTTGATTACAAATTAAATGAAAGTTTGGTCACTGACTTCTGTACAATACTGTACCTAAAACTATAATGCACAATATCGCACACTTATGAACTTGAGTGACATTCTAAATCCATAGGGTTTAATATGATGTCGGCCCACCCTCTGCAGCTATAACAGCTTCGACTCTTCTGGAAAGGCTTTCCACAAGGGTTAGGAGTGTGTTTATGGGAATTTTTGACCGTTCTTCCAGAAGCGCATTTGCGAGGTCAGACACTGATGTTGGACGAGAAGGTCTGGCTCACAGTCTCCGCTCTAATTCATCCCAAAGGTGCTCTATCAGGTTGAGGTCAGGACTCTGTGCAGGCCAGTCAAGTTCTTCCACACCAAACTGGCTCATCCGTGTCTTTATGGACCAGCTTTGTGCACTGGTGCGCAGTCATGTTGGAACAGGAACAGGCCATCCCCAAACTGTTCCCACAAGGTTGGGAGCGTGAAATCTCTTGGTACTGAAGCTTTAAGAGTTCCTTTCACTGGAACTAAGGGGCTGAGCCCAACTCCAGAATAACAACCCCACACCATGATCCCCCCTCCACCAAACTTTACACTTGGCACAATGCAACCAGACAAGCACCATCTCCTGGCAACCGCCAAACCCAGACTCGTCGTCGTGATTAGTCACTCCACAGAACACGTCTCCACTGCTCTATAGTCCAGTGGCGGCGCTTTACACCACTGCAGTCCACGCTTTGCATTGCGCTTGGTGATGTAAGGCTTGGATGCAGCTGCTCAGCCATGGAAACCCATTCCATGAAGCTCTCTACGCTGTTCTTGAGCTGATCTGAAGGCCACGTGAAGTTTGGAGGTCTGTAGTGATTAACTCTGCAGAAAGTTGGTGACTTCTGCGCACTATGCCCCTCAGCATCCGCTCTGTCATTTTACGTGGCCGACCACTTCGTGGCTGAGTTGCTGTCGTTCCCAATCACTTCCACTTTGTTATAATCCCACTGACAGTTGACTGTGGAATATTTAGTAGTGAGGAAATTTCACGACTGGACGTGTTGCCCAGGTGGCGTCCGATCACGGTACCACACTGGAATTCACTGAGCTCCTGAGAGCGACCCATTCTTTCACTAATGTCTGTAGAAGCAGTCTGCAGGCCTAGGGGCTCGGCTTTATACACCTGTGGCCATGGAAGTGACTGGAACACCTGAATTCAGTGACATAGATGAGTGAGTGAATACATTTGGTAATATAGTGTATATATGAGACATAGTTATAACCCCACATCCCAACATGGTGTAAAAATAAGCCGCTGTGTGTGCGTGTGTGTGTGTGTGTGTGTGTGTGTGTGTGTGTGTGTGCGGACCCTGTGCTCCTCATGACTGTAGCAGGCTGTGTTCTCCTGTATGAATAATACATGATGTGGAGGTGAGTGAGAGTTTCTTTACCTCTCTCACTGCCTCCCTGCTTTTTCTTCCCTCCATCCATTCCTTCCTCCTTCCAATTAAAAAGCATCTTGAGCACGCAGAGGGGAGCCGTACAACTGTTTCATCTCTCAGGCACTCTCTCTCTCTCTCAACCTCTCTTTCTCTCACTCTCTTTACCTCTTACACCCAATGAAATTTCTCCACAGCACCTTTCTTTTTCTCTGCCTCACTCTCTGTTGACACCTTGCTTTTCTTCTATCTTTTCTAACCTGTTTCTTCCTCTTTTTTGTTTCTGGTTCTTTGTCTCCTGTTTCTCTCTCGTTTTTCTCTGCCTCTCTTTTGTTTTCTGCTCCCTCTCTCCTGTTTCTCTTCCTCTCTTTCTCTTTCTCCCTCACTATCTCTCCTGATTTTTTCCCTCTCCCTCTTTCTGCTCTCTTTTTCTGCTCTCCCGGCTTTCTTCCCCTCTCCCTCTCTCCCTCTCTCTCTGGAACCTGATGCTATTTCTACCTCTGTGTGATTAATGTGTAGATACTGTTTCCTGCTGCAGTCTCCTCAGTGCATCTAAACCTGTGTGCTTTTCCCCTCTGTTCTCTCCTCCTCATCCATCTCCTTTTCTCTCCACTCTTCTATTTCCTTTCCTCTGCACTCTCCTCCTCTTCCCTCTCCAATCTCTCTCTCTTCTTCTCTCTACTCTCCTCCTCTGCCCTCTCCAATCTCTCTTCTTCTTTCAACTCTCCTCCTCTTCCCTCTCCAATCTCTCTCTCCTCTTCTCTCCACACTCCTCCTCTTCCCCCTCCAATCTCGCTCTCTTCTTCTCTCTACTCTCCTCCTCTTCCCTCTCCAATCTCTCTCTCTTCTTCTCTCTACTCTCCTCCTCTTCCCTCTCCAATCTCTCTCTCTTCTTCTCTCTACTCTCCTCCTCTTCCCTCTCCAATCTCTCTCCTCTTCTCTCCACACTCATTACAAATACCACATATGGGCTTTGACCCACAATCCACATATCAGTGCATCCATACTGGAAACTCAGCGTTATGTAGCTCTTTCTCAACAGGATTGTCTAACCTGACCACAGTAACTACAGCAGATCGCATGTGTGGGACGGGCATAAACGGACCAATTCAATTCTTGTTAGAACAGCACTTTGCCATGACTGCGTCGCGTACACTGTTGAAGCTAAGAGATGAACATACTCAGTAGAAGTAACAACAATTATAATAGATTAAATATCAATAACAGTGATAACAGAATCCATACTAATACTAATAATACCACTACTACTACTATTAATAATAATAATCACAATTACCTAGGAATATACAACAGCTAGTTCTGGCCACTAAATCCAGTTCAGCAGGCCTAAATATGCTCAATTTACAATGTACCATGGAATGTTCTTGAAGATCTGATGATAAGCGAAGATAAAATATCCCTTATTAGTACTGGAGCAGCTGGCAGCCCTGTCCACAGCACCCTGGGTGCAGTTGGGGGTTAGGTGTCTTGCTCAAGGGCACTTCAGTCATGGACTGTCAGCTCAGGTGATCAAACCAGTGACCTTCCAGTCTCAGGACTGGTTCCCTAACCTCCAGCCCACAACTACCCCCAAAGTTTCACACAAGGTATGGGCAGCTGGTGGGTTGAAATGATATAGAAATAGAAAAATGGACAAAAATAGAGATACATGGTTTTCTTTGGACAGTGACGATATATTAAATAAAAGCAAGTGTTCTGGACATCTATGAAAAGAGTTTTATCAGTAGTTTGGTGATGGAGGATGATAGAGATATTTGCTCTTCAGAAGAGTTTCTGTAGTATTTTTCAATGATTCAGTCTCAGTCACTCTGCCCACAGAAGACAGACAGACTCTCTGATGTAAACTGCAGGCTAAAATCACCACAGCTCTCCGAAAAACTCCTCTCACAGAGAATTTAAACTGGCTCTTGTGCTTTGATTCACTGGTATTATTACTACTCCAATGGGAAATAAACACTTGCTGAAGCCTTTTAAAGCGTGGTAAAGGCTTTGAGAGAGTTGGAGTAGTCTGTAAGCTTTTCGTTGTAGAGAAACAACTCAGATTTCTTTACAGTGGTGCTGGTAGGAACCAGGGGTCACATGGCCTACAACACAAATATAGACATTTTATTTACTATCTAAAAAGCAGGTGTACCTTCTGAGTGTTTATATGTAATACTAATGATGGTAAAACAGTGATAAATCTATTTTGCCTTAAAACATCCTGTACCTCTGTACCTCTAAGTGCATGAATGGATTTTAAAAACATGTTTAGGCCAAAAGCTTTTAAATCGGGCAATGCATTCACATCCATTTCATATAATAACTTTGAGGGAGGCATTAAACTCTTCAGACGTCTGGCTCAAAGCACAACCACCGTGAACAATTCTGACTCAGCTTGTCTGCAACTGGACATTTCACATCAAACCACTCTGAATGACTCTGTTTACATCTTAATCATTTGATTTTGTACAAATGATCAGACATTATGAAGGACTTTGAATAGGTACAGGTAGAAAATAAAAGAGATGTCCTGGTGTGACAACGTTTACTCCACAAACACAGGTCTGTCTTTGTTATGCTAAAGCTCTGTGATTAACTGTCAGTCAAATGACCCTCTTCTATTAGAGATGGCTAATTTTGAAACCTGGCCAGTGTGGCTTACGAGCCCACAGCGCAGACCAACACAGCTTGCAGCAGTGTTTTACCATCCTCAACCTCCTGACTGCTGCTCACAGCATCAACTAGTGGATTTATTAGTCGTCTACGCAAGCCCTAGTATGCAGTTTGCAGGATGCTAACTGGTGGGCTACAGGGGTCCATCATTCGCTGTCTACATGGGCCTCGTAGACAAACTTCACACACAAGCTGACTACATTTAGGATGCCAGATGGAATATTTCCCTGAACCATCGCTTTAAAGTACTGGCTTCTCTCCTTTGAGAAGAAATGTACAAATACTTTCTTAATGAAAGGCTTGTATGTTTACCACAGCATTTTGAGTCACGGCTGGTTTTCTCGCACTGTGCTCATACGTCACATATGGAGAGGCTCAAAATTGATGCTCAAAATAAACATCAGAAGACGGTGAGCTGCATGAGTCTGATCACTGTGCAGCACGGTGGATGAGTGGACACAAGTAATCAGCTCAGAATCGCACCGAAAAAATGCAGAGAGGCTTTAAATAAGTCAGACGTCTTTGACAGAATGACTCATCAGCTCGAGAGAGAGAGAGAGAGAGAGAGAGAGAGAGAGAGAGAAAGCAAAAGAAGAGAAAGAGAGCAAGAAAAGTGAAATTGAAAGAGCAAGAAAGAAGAAAAGATAGATAAAGCAAGCAGGAGAGAGAAAGAGAGAGAAAAAGAGAGAAAGCGAGACAGAAAGAGAGAGAGAGAAAGAAAGAGTGAGAGGGACAACAAAAGAAAAAGACAGAGAGAGAAAGACAAAGAGAAAGAGAGAGTAAGAGAGAGAGAAAAGGAGAGAGAGAGACAAAGCAAAAGAAAAGAAAGAAAGCAAGAAAAGTGAAATTGAAAGAGCAAGAAAGAAGAAAAGAGAGATAAAGTAAGCAGGAGAGAGAAAGAGAGAGAGAAAAAGAGAGAAAGAGAGACAGAATGAGAGAAAGAGAGAGAGAGAGAAAGAGAGAGACAACAAAAGAGAAAGACAGAGAGAGAAAAAGAGAGAAAGAGAGACAGAATGAGAGAGAAAGAGAGAGAGAGAGAAAGAAAGAGAAAGAGAGAGACAACAAAAGAGAAAGACAGAGAGAGAAAGAGAGAGAAAGAGAGAGAGAGAGAGAGAGAGCAGCAGAAGAACAGAGAGTTGTACCACTGGACAACTTCAGAACAGGTCTTTTCATGAAAAGACTGAGAAGATGTACCTGATTAGTGGTCCATGTCTGTTTGTCTGTCCATTCTTTGTGGTTCCTGATGTACCACCACTGTATCTCCAGTGAGTAGGAGGGTGACCCTGCCCCCCGAAAAGAGCAGGCCATCTCCACGTCTTGCCCGCTCTGTGCTGTAATGTCGTGAGGGACTTCTGTGAAGAAAGCTGAGGGAAGAGAGGACAGAACGTGAATGTCATCAGAAAACCTTTGAAACTGTAACATTATAGGAGATCAAACAAACTGTGTTAAGAAAGCTAAACATTTCTACTGGTTCACTCATCACGAAATGTTCACAGTGTAAAGACCACCTGGCAGTTTAAAACAGTGTAAAACAAGGACACATCTCACTGCTGTGAAGAGCTACTCTTACCGAGCATCAAAAGCTACTGGAGCACTAAAAGCTCCCCCTTATGGAGAATCTTCAGTTTGCTAAATGTGAGTGAGTGAGTTAAAAGCATTGTCCAGGAATGATGAATAAGGCAGACTAAAAATGACAAGACACAATACCACTTTGATGCTGATATTCAAACCCTGAACTGGATGATACCATCACTGATCTGATATTGTGTACTCTTGTGTACTCCAAGTGATTTTATAGCGTTTCTATGGGTCAATCCATCATGGATTTTTCATATATATATGAAAAATATATGAATATATATATATATATACTTCAGTTAAACATAGCTTCTTACTATAGAGCTTATTAGGTTGTTTATATATATATGTTTTTGGGGATTTGGAGACCTCTCTGGTAAGAATGTGTAACTGCACACAACGTGCCAATATGATTTTCCAAGCTGGGTTGTGCTTCTGAGCCCTTCCCCAAGCCAACAAACTGAAAAAGTATTAGCAGAGAACTCAGTCAAAACTTGGCGAGGGACGTGTCTTGTGAGTTAATTATGTACTGTTATCATCATATCTTCATCAGTATGGTGTAGATTTTGCATTTGAGACCTAAACACCGAGCCCGACCTTCTTTTTGAGCCTGTGCGTGTGATGTTGATGCATAAAGATGCGCGGTGAGGTCTGAAAAACTCTTTTAAATGATAATTTGAGGCTTTGGAGGGTGACTCAGCAGCACAGGCACACCGCATCTTAACTTGTTTCTGTCTGCTGACTCAGTAACACTCTTTCTTTCTGTACTAACCAAATAAATCTTACATAGTGCTGCTTTAAGATGAGCGTCTATCCAGCTGAAACGACTCAACCTCTCTACTAACCCCACAAGGAGAACACATGGATGGAGATACGCCAACTCTATTTTAAATACATGTAAAGTGACAGCAGAACATTTTAGGTAACATTTCCACATCAGAGCAATATTATCATCTCAATAATCCTTAATAACCGCTTTAAATGGATTCTTCATATTTTTACGTCTTACAGTCACACAAAAGTTTGGGCACTTTGGTTGGACACCACTTCTGCACAGTCTAATGCACAACTACTGTTTAGTGTTAACACCTCTGCCTTCTACACTGTAGACTGGGGTTCAATCCCCACCTGAGTAAACACCCTACACTATACCAATAAGAGTCCTTGGGCAAGACTCCTAACACCACCTTGGCCTCCCTGTGTAAAATGTTCAAGTCGCTCTGGATAAGAGCGTCAGCCAAATGCTGTAAATGTTTATTTGCTTATTATAAGTGCACAATTGCTGATGCAAAAATCATGGCACAATCATTTTACCCCAGTATGCTAGACTCTGCAAACAATCAGTAATCATGCCCTGAAATTGCTACACAAATGTTTAAAATCCAGTTCCATGTCTTCGAATACTTCATGCATCACAAAAATAACACCATTTCCCCTGAAGAACAACCCGCGCTATCAAACACCATCTATTTAATATCTATTTTATTTAAACCTATAGCCACCGCACTTCCATGGTCTTTTCAAGTGTTTGACTTGAGTTGTGTCGTCCTCTAGTCCCTCATCAGTGGTCAGTTTAGACCAGAGAACCACTGTTGGACTGTTCTGGGTTTGTTTCATACAGATAATCAAATAAATCAAATGGTCTTTTTCAACCCCCAATCTGATCAGAAACCTTTAATACTGAGTAACAGCTTTATTGAACATTACTGAAGACTGACCAGCACTGGGTTTGCTGGACGTCTTATGTGAAATGACCATTTTTCAGGAGGTCTAAGGTCAGTTTTCAACCCGAATGCTTCAAACCGCAACCTTTTCACGATAGTTTAGACTTTAATCGGTCGCTACTCGTGGGTTAAAACGCTGCCGGAGTGTATTTAGTACACAGTTTCAGTCTCAAGCCACACGCTAACATTTTACACGCCTGCGTTTAGACGACAGGCGGCTGGTTTAAACAGTGGACACTCAGGAGCTGCAGCCACTGCACGGATTGAACCTTCTCTTTAAAACACTTCAACACTTAAAACACCGCAGACATTTAAACCGCTTTGTTACCTTCTGAAAGCGCCGCTCATTACTCACTGCTTTGGATAATGTCAGCCTAAAGCGCCTCTACAGTGAAGTAAACAGCACAAAAATGAATAAGGGAGTTTTATAAAAGCAGTGAGTCACTGTGTTGCAGTGATTTTACCACATGTAAAGGGCTCCGCTACCTTTATTGTACAAGCAAACCTTCTCTCCCTACAGAATAGCGCTTCCACTGCGCCATCGGTTTCCATTCAGCTTTCAAACAATCTTTAGCTTGATTAAAACACATTTGCTGTGTTTGAGTTCCATGCCTTCAACATGAGGTGGTAGTATGAGGGGAGACTGACTGAGGGACGAAGAGAACTCTAAGAACTTGGGCTGGAGTTCTGGGCGGCGTCTGCCTGGATCCATAAGAACCTTTCAACCCGTGGCACTTTCACCATTTTTTGATTAATTTTGTTTCGCATTCCCTAAAACAAACGATACAGCAGCTCTAGGTGCACTTAGACAGCCCCTCAGCACAAAACCCGAACCCTGCCTGTGCCTAAACGCTGATCTGGGACCCGTTTTCCACTAAACCAGCCACTAAAGAGCAACAGTCAAACTGATCTCCGAACAGACCCGCATGATGAAAGGGGCACTTTTGCCCACTGTATTAAAAAGGAGCCGCTCAGGCCCCTTATCGTACCTCACACACTCCCCACAGCCAGCGGGCAACCTCGTACACTTCAAAGAAAGGGATTCAGCTCTATAGGGCTCCCTCTCGCACCTCGCTTTCAAGCCTTCTAAACGGGACAGAGCCCGTGTCTAATGACCTGGACCAACCAGGAGCAGACGTGAATGGAGGGTGTAGAGCTGTAGAGTGCTGTATGCGCGGGGAGATACCAGTTATGGTCGCAGGGCATCTGGAGGGACTGCAGGACGAAGGCAGGACAGCTATAGTGACATTATTAAGAAATAACTGAAACAGACAGAAGAAAAAGGAGTGACAGTGGTGGTTGCAGTTCTAGCAGGGCTTCACAAAACTGATGATACTGAATCTGAAAAAACTGTTGAGGCTGCTTACTGAAACAAAAAAGTGGTCCACAACGTTCAGATGATACATGTTCATCTGGGATCCTGGGAGAAGACCAGGCCTTAGTCTAGCCTAACAGGGACACCAGACCAATGAGGCCTGGCTGAGGAGCTTCCTGACTCGGTCAGCTGCTTCAGACTTTTGCCCTTGTCTGCCCAACAACCAGTGGACCAACTGGTACTGAGGGGCAATGTTTTCCAAATTCCTGCAGTGTATATGAGACGCACATGTGACACAAACGACTCAAGAAATTTGACAGAGCTGGCTTTGGCTTCTTATACCAATTTCCTGCTCCACCTTAAGTAGTACAGCAGTTATATTCAGGTGCCTGTAAATGTGTCATAATGAAGGTGCTGCTTTATTTAAGGTGGAATGGAAAGTTAAAACAAACAGCTGCCGAATAAGAAGCCGACTTCAGCTTTGGAGAAGTACTGAATCAGTGCCTCCACTACATCACCCCTACACGTCACTCTATACATGTCACTTTATACGTCACCAGTGTTAAGATGTACACTTTCTACCTCGTACTCATGCTGCTGTGGTTCATGCTGCTGTTATTTGCACCTTACTATTTATTGTTTATTGTTCTTGGGAGTTAACTGGGACCTTGAGTACACTATTTCGTTCCACCTCATGTACCACGTGTGATGCGAATGATAATAAAGCCTTATCTTATCTCTTATCTTACCTTATCTTAATGACAAAGAAGCAGAGATCACTGTAGCAAAGCTGATTCAAAAGCATGAGTGGAGTGAGGATTATTTCAAATGAGGCACTAAAGCCCTCCAAACTAAAGAGACTCCAGACCAAACAGTTACTTACGGAGCCCCGCTGGTGACATCTGGTATAAATAAAAATAAAGCGTGGGCACGACTTAGTAAGGCGTGGGAACGAGATAATTAAATCGTGGCCATAACTTAGCAGAGCGTGGGAGCGAGATCCTATGCCGTGATCTTGCTCGCACGCCTTACTAAGTCATGGCCACGACTTAATTATCTGTCATGGCCACGCATTAGGATCTTGTCCCCATGCAGTAGTAAGTTGTGGCCTCACATTATTTTTATTTATGCAGGATGTCATCAGCGGGGCTCCGTAGTTACTCATGCAGCTCCAAATCACAGTCCACATCTACTTTTCAGGGTTGATATGTCACCTTGTAATGACCAACATCAGTTACTACACCAACTAACCTGCTGCACATCCTGTGGAATTAATGCCTTTAAAAAGAAAACCTCGCCCTGAAAAGCCGACAGTGAGTGAAAACTAGCCGGTCCCATCCATCCATCCATCCAACCATTTTCTAAGCCGCTTCTCCGTCAGGGTCGCGGGGGGATGCTGGAGCCTATCCCAGCAGTCTTTGGGCGAAAGGCAGGATACACCCTGGACAGGTCGCCAGTCCATCGCAGGGCAGACACACAGACACAGACAGTCACTCACACCTAGGGGCAATTTAGCATGTCCAATTGGCCTGACTGCATGTCTTTGGACAGTGGGAGGAAACCGGAGAACCCGGAGGAAACCCACGCAGAGACGGGGAGAACATGCAAACTCCACACAGAGAGGACCCTGGCCGCCCGGCCGGGGAATCGAACCCAGGCCCTCCTCGCTGTGAGGCGACAGCGCTACCCACCACGCCACCGTGCCGCCCTAGCCGGTCCCTTTCCTTCATTATTTACAGCATCCTGTGGTGAATTATTCCTTTGCAAACAGCAGATCTGAATAAACATCATGTAAAAGAGCGCGTGAGTGAATTCTCTACATCGCGCGTTCGCCGGTGTGCAGAGAGGCCGCAGAGGAGCTGTGTGGCTAATACCGGCTCTGATAACGTGGAGTGTTGAACTAGCCCCGCGTGGAATGAAGACATTAGTCTAGCTGATCCCAACCCATATGGCTATTAACTCTTCCCCAATCCTCTTAACTGCTCCCCTCAGAACACTTTTAATTTCCCCATAATCCCATTCAAATGCGCTCGGCCACAGTGGGGGCAGCCGCCGGGCCCTCGGGGCATTCCAGAGACTCCAGTCCACACAAAACGGTGATGAGAGGCGTCCAGCTGCTCTCAGTCCAAGGCCTGGAGATAAAGCCATTATTGCAGAGGAGGAATAGCAGTGAGTATCATGGAGTACGCTTTTCATATGAATGCCTGACTCCGGAATATTCTTGACGGATTTATTAACCGTGGACGTTCCTTCGGGAATTGGAACAGAAAACCGTGCCCCAAAACCTCAAAACGCCTTTCTAGGAACACTTCATCAGTTTAGAGTTATTACAGTTGCTCTGCTTTAATGTGGTTATGTAAAACTTGGTGATCTGACTTGCAGTCGTATGCAAAGGTTTGGGCGGCCAGTCAAATTCCATGTTTTGTTGATTTTCACAGCGAAAAATTTAATACATCCTCTACAGAGAACCATTTTCAGCACGTTTACACACGATCACTGCTTATTTACTGAATTTAACATACTGGGAAATTGTGCACTAGAACTCACAGAAAAATACTATTTAAAGCTACACTTCGTGTCCGACATCCTGATGGCGTAGGTGCAACATGTGGAAAAATGGGTCGTGCTTCGGTCCCCTTCCCCGAGCGGATGAATGTGATGACAGTGAGTGCGTTAAGATTAAGTGACCCTTTATTAGTCCCACAATGGGGAAATTTCACCTCCACATTTAACCCATCCATGAAGAGAAACGCCACATACACTCTAGTGAATACACACACACTAGGGGGCAGTGAGCACACTTGCCCAGAGCGGTGGGCCGCCCAATCCGCAGTGCCCGGGGAGCAGTTGGGGGTTAGGAGTCTTGCTCAAGGACACCTCAGTCATCTACTGTCGGCTCTGGGGATCGAACCGGCGACCTTCTGGTCACCTACGACTGCCAAACAGTGTTGAAACAGTGTTCAAAGACAGGAATACTACCACTGTCATCAAATTTTCATCAGTATCATGTTGATTTTGCACTTGAGACCTAAACATCAAGCAAGACCTTCTTTCTGAGTCTGTGCGTGTGACGTTAACACGTAACGATGTGCGACACGGTCTGAAAAACTCTCAACTCGACTCCTCTGACTTTTAGATGATTACTTCAGACTTCACAGGGTGACTCGCAGCAGCGCACGCTCACCATATGGTAGCCTATTTCTCTTGCCCCTCACTCAGTAATGCTACTTAAATCAGTTTTAACAAAACATTCTTACCCAGTGCTGCTTTACATGTGTTCCCTGTAGAGGACGTGTCAACCAAACGTGTCATTTGACCGGGACAGGGGTGGGCAATATAGCAATACTTCATCATTCTCACGATACTTTCTTATCACGATACACAACATGCATTTCTGAGCATAATGCGGACGTCGTCAGTGCTTAAAGAAAACAGACTAAGTGCATATATCGTTAGTAAGAGAGCATAATCAGCCCTGTTTAAATAGATTTAGTGCAGTTCAGTGTGTAAAGTGTTAAATAATAACCACTGGATTGTCTTCTAGAATGTGACACTACTAGTGCACCGTGTCTGTGATCAAATATCACGTATTGTGCCTGGTGAAAATTTCTTTAGGTATCACGATATATGATTTTTCCCATATCACCCACTCCTAACGGGGCAGTTCAAACTTTTGCATCTGGCTGTAGATTCAGCATCAACAGGTTCAAGTCACGCCATTAAAATTTCGCAACTTCCCTTTGCTTTAATGTCGAAAACATGGCAAAGATTCGCAACTTTAATCATACGACTCAAAGACATTTTTAAAATAATACAGCAACAATAAGGAATGGCTGGCGGCGTTCCCCGTGTTACTCTGTTAATGTTCCCAGTTTCGGTTAATTAGATCCAACAGCAGAAAAGTACAATAACTCTTAACAGCAACTACTGGCTCTTCCTCTTTCTACAACTTCTAACTGGTGCTATATTTACGCTGCCGCTTGTACGAAGTGTCAGGTTTGTCTATTTTGGGCTACTATAGAAACGCGGCGGCACAACATGGCAGGTTCTGTTGGAAGAGGAAAGCTCAACTAGTAGTTTAGTAGTTACAGGTGATTATACACTAATGAAAACATGGTCATGTATACTATATTTCATTTCTGCTAAAAGAGCCCCCCAAATCGCAGACGCTGCACCTGTAAGAAAAAAACACTGAAACAATCCAGGGTTCAATCTTTAAAACACTTAAAATGTTCGTGTCTCTTTAACTCTCAGTTGAGGCCATGTCCCATAATGCTGTGCAGAACAGTTCAACGCCAACTGCGGTAATTTGCCGTGAATATGGTATTTTTACTGTAAAAAAACAGTGTTAAATATTATGATGTCCCGGTAATTAACAGCGCATTTACTGTTGGATCATAAAAATTCCTTCATTTATCCAAGTCCCCACAGCTACGTTCATCTGGCAGATCTCAGGTTGGTCGAAATGCTCTTAAACTGTGACTAACAAGAGGCTCACTCCCATATCGCACTCTTCTGCAACACCAGCATGGTAAAAGCCAACACTGCAATATCAATATAAATAACAAACGATCTATCGTACAGCCGCAGAAGACATCCCGAAACTGTGCAGTCTGAAGGTTTCTCTAAGAGCACACGTTCAGAAAGTTAGTAGGGAGGTCTTCTCACTGATGCTCTTTGACAAAATACAAAGCTCTGTTGCAGCGGCGGCTTGGAAAGGCCACGCACTCGCACTGACTTTAAAGTAGCCTCAGTCAGCAGGGCCGCCCTGCCGCCGGGAGAGCCGCAGGAACAACGGCACATCCATTATAATACAGGAGCCAGCTTGCCGTCCAAATGGCACCTTCTAGATAAATTAATCAACAGTGGCATTAAATCCACAACCTTGGAAAACAGCGAGGGCCTCCACAAATGACCGTAAAGGAAGTTGGTCCGCAGTTCCAGGCTTCTAAAACATGCTGTAATTAATTTTCCACAGCAGTCATTTTTTAAAAACGTACTCATGCATAAAAGACAGAGTGAATTCAGCTGCCCTTCAACTTTAGCACCTTCAAAACTCACCAGAGTTAAATGAATCAACAGCGGCATTGAAACCGTAGCCCTCAAAAACACTGAGGGGCTGCAGACGTAGCAGCAAAGGAAGCCGCTCGGCTGCTTAAGAGTTAGAAAAGATGTTGTGAAGTACATCACATCATTATTAGGGCTTCATCGGTGATGAATTTTTACAGCCAGTTCAGATTCTGACTTCTTTACAGCCAAATTGTTCATTTAAACCTGAATTTCACAGGTTTGTGTGTGTGTGTGTGCTAATGAAACATACCTGCACAGCTTTCTACAACATAATTCACATTATTTGCTCTTTAACGTCATTAGTGACTTTTACATGCAAAACAATTTTGTGTGTGGGTGTGTGTGTGGGTGTGTGTGTGTGTGTGTGTGTGTGTGTGGTTACTCCATCATCACCTGACCCCCCTCACAGCATCACAGCCTCAGTGCCACAGTTCAGCCAAAAACTCAAAAACTCTAGAAAACTCACTCCTGTTAACATGAATACGGGTTGCCGGCATAAAAACTGAAATCACTCATAAGTGGTTACTTTACAACTAGTCCAAACACCGAAAGTGAGAGAGTGAAGTGAGGAGAAGGAAAAGTTGCAGTCAGGAGTGAAGGTGATGATGGGTGTTCCCACTGAGGGTGGGAGGGGGAGGAACAACCTGCTAAGACATTATTGGTCAGTATAATTTTTCCCGGCAAACATCAGACCATCACTTAGAGGCAGCGAGAGTGGCCACAGTTCGTTCAAAGATAACAGAGAAACAAGAATTTATTCTTCCGAACAATAAAGACAATGTTTTGTGCCTAATACGACTACGGACATAAACTGACAGGGTAAAAAACATCTATTTTGATTTCAGGTTGACTGTAATGGGTCTAACCAGCATCTTAAAGTCTCAACCCCTTCAAATCCCAGCCTTTTTAAATGCTTAGGCTTATTATTCAGTCACTACAAGGACTTTAATGCAAACTAGCTGAGATATTCTTGTGTTTGAGGAGTACGTAGTAAGACTGTGCAAGTGTCCAAATGCATTCCCATACTCCTTATCCTTTTTGACAGCACGAGTAACAGACGCAGAAATCAGGTGCGGAATTTGACGGCCGACGCTGTACAACACTTCACCAGCTCCAGCATGATTAAAAGGAAAAGCGGGGAGCAGAGCAGCCCCTTATTCCTCCCCATCAAAGTCTGTGCGTTCACAGCTTCTTCTCTCCGACAATGAGCAGCAGAAACTGGAGAGTGTAATTATTGGAGCCCTATCTGCATATCATAATTGGGGGCCTCAAAGGGACTCTGTAAAGTCGCATGGAAAAAGGGCCCGGAGACATCATTATCTCCCGGAGAAATGAAAGAGCAGATCAGATAGGCGCGACAGACGCCGTCACAATCGCCGCGATCAAGATGCGGGAAAGCTGCTTTCAGTGAAAGCGCAATCGGCCTATCCCATCAGCGGGCCGTCTGATGTACAAACCCACCCCCTATGGCCGCGTTTAAGAGGCACGAAGACAGAGCGAGAGAGAGACCCAGACAGGGGGCTCTCATCCCATCCCTTTGATATGTGAATCACTGGTTTATTAAGATCAGATCAAAGCGGCGCGCAGGAGGCCTCATAGCGAGGAGCCTCGGCATCTCAAAAAATCACCCACCAAGAGTAAATGTTCCTGCATTGAAACAGGATCAAATCAGCCCACAAGCTCTGGGTTGAGCTCTAAATTACAGGGCCAGGTCGAGGTGCTATCGCTTCAGCAGCCGTTGACCTCGATCTGACTGATTCTACAGAAAATGATGTGAAGTCTTTTTCACCCTGTTTCCATACGATTCCATTATTTTAGTGTCATACATTCATATTTAAAAATGTAGCAAAGGTGCGTTCAGACTTGGCAGGTTTGGTCCGATGAAAACGGACCCCGGTGCAACTGCTCTGTTAGTGTGGTTGCCATCTGAACTCTGGTGCGCGCCAAATAAGTGGGCCGAGAGCCCCCGAGCAGGCTCTGGTGCGGTTTGTTCGAAGTCTGAGCACAATACAGACCAAAGACCTCTAAATGAACCAAAGGCATAATGAACCGTCCTCTCTTCTCTGAAGAACCTCTTTGATTTGTGGAAAAGACAAATTTGTGATGCTGTTTTGACAAATGCATATGTTTTATCATCTCCATAAGCTCTGAAATGGTAATTGTGGAATGGATAACAAAGCTGAGGCATGTTTGAAGTCATTATAAATAGCATCACATTGCTGTCGGAAGAAAACCTTCTATCTCCATTTTTGGCATTTTTCAGTTTTTGGCATAATTTGAAAGTATCTGTTACTCTTTACATTGTTTGTACATTTTGTGATGAGTGGCCTAAAAGAAATAACCCAAAATGACATGGGAAAAATTCTGGTTCCATTGACTTACATTGAAAGTGAAGTAGGTTTTTTCCTTCTCCTGTAAAGTTCCTATTTTGGAGATAGTAGGTTTTCTTCCGACAACAGCGATACACAAATTTTGACTTCACACATTATTTATATTACATATAAACTTCTTCCTAAATATCCTCACCTGATCTCGCAACCACCTTTGAAGCAACTGTATTGTATTTATTATGTTCTGTAAAGAGGAAAGATCATCTGAACAGTCAGCAACATTAGGTCACACAACAGCAATAACACTGTGGAGCACAGCTCAGGCACGTCACATGTGGCATCAACTGTATACCAGGTATGGCTGGATGACTGCTTGAGTCCAGCAAGCCAATTACTCTGTGAACAAAAACAGCCTTGATACGTCTACACACTTAGCAAAAAGAGTTCTGTTTAGTACCAGAACCGTTTTTCAAGACCCTTATTCAATAGGTTCTCCATCATCGAGAAGAACCATTTAATCATACAAAGAACCTTATTAATACAGCAATTTTCAGCTTAATTACAAAAAGTCAAAGGTTCTTCTTACACAGGAATTTAGGTAAAACACTGGAAAGATGAGAACACAGAAGTCTCACTGAAAATAACAGCACAACTGCAAACAGGTGAGAACGAGCCACAAAGCTCCTAGCACAACGCAAGCCTGAACAAATATGCTTCCAATCTGCATTTAAAGACATATTTTGAGCTTGCATTCCTAATATATTCTGTATTGGAAAATGATCTTTCACCAAATGAGCTGTATGTGATCCTACATTCTCACTGTCACAGTGCCTTTAGTTGGGGAACGTAATTGTACCATAATGAATTAAAATGATATTTTTAAGCCGTACACACACCCCGTCTCGTCTACAGGCTGTTTACTTTATTGTTTGGTTTTAAAACAGGTTATGAAAAAGTAGTAATGTGTACTTTTTCTCTGGGTCGAACTTATTAAACTTACAAAGCTGGATCTTCAAACCACTGCTGTATGTTCCACCTTACCTTTCTGACAGTGTTCGAGTTTGCAGTAAGCCTCCCTCAGCTGAGTGAAATGGTCTGGATGAGCTGTAATACAGAACGTTTTCTAAAGAAGCAACCAAAAGGTTCTTTGGGGTATTAAAAGTGGTTCATCTATGGCAACACAGATAACAAACATATTTGGCTCCTTTATCTTTAAGAGTGTATGAGGAACTCCCTTCCTGCAAGTGCCTTGAAACCCTGACCTGACGGTTGTAGCTCAGTCTCTTTTAGCTGGTATATAGTCAAAGATGGGATTTGCTTTCGTAGGAACATGCTCGTTGTGTAACGCCACACAACTGATCGGACGCTCAGAGGCTTTACTGATTAGCGCAGAACCCAAGCTCACTGCCAGAAAACAGGCGTGGGTCAAGTCCAAAACAATCCAATATAAAAGAACAGTCAAAACAGGCAAACAAGACCAAGAAAGGCAAAGACATAAGGCAGAGTCACAAAACGGCAACACAAGAAAAAACCTGCTCGGTAGATCAGGAGAATAAAGAAATACCCATAATTTCCTAACTAAATCCCAGGGTTTAAATACCCACTACTCCTAGTCATATAGACAAACGAAACCGGTGCAACTGATCAGCACTCTTGAGAAACAGAATGACGATTGGCTGTGGTTTGTGGATCAATCATGTGATCTCCAAGAGAGTTCTGGAAGTTGGCATTTTTGGCGGAACCATACGTGGCTTGTTCTTTTGTATAGAACCTTTACACTATGTGGAGATTCTATAAGCTTTAAAAAGCCACAGCTTCTTCTGCGTTCCAAAGAACCTGCGTGGTTGAGATCCAGCTGAAACTGTCGTCCTGCTGTGGTCGGGACAGTCCTCTGAAGCTCTCCACAGGGATTCCTGGGAGAGAATGTGGGCACAGAACCAAGAGAACGAGTGTGTGTGAGCGATCCTTAAACAAAGCTCATTCGGGCCTGAGCAAACAGAGGGACGCCAGACGCTGGCAGGTACGCCATCTGTCCGAGGAGAGCCCTTTGATTTTTCCACAATAGAGCCGTAAGACACCAGGAGAGCGAGTCAGCGAGAGTGAGAGTGAGAGAGTGAAAATGGAGCAATTGACAAGTCAAACAATCTCTGCTGAAACAAAAGAGGGCTGTAAGGGAGAGGTGGAGGGAAGAGGAGGGGGTGACTGGCTGTTGCCAGAGAGATTTCAAGGGTCTGTCGACAGGCCTGTCTCATCTCCTGCTGGCAAACCCTCTCACTCAGATCCTTGAGAAGCAGCTCAAACTGAACTGTACCAGCATCCTTATGTATCATGCAGTAAGATATTTAGTCCAGGATGAGTGGCGTTTGAACATCTACATTAAACATCTGTCCATATATCCCAGTACATTTGTACATATTTGTGAGGAAGAAAATGGTTCAAATCAGAACTCCCTCTAAGGTCCAATTCACACCTAACGTTACCACACACCGAGAGTGATCTGATAGCAGAACAGTGTTCAAGACATCAATATGGCAATATACTGCGGATAGGAGATACATGTACCTGTGTCAGTTCAGGTTAGTTCAGGGTCAGCTCTGGCAGGTAGCCTGATTTTGCCGGTCTGGATGCTGTGCACCTTCACTCTAATAAACTGAACGATTTCCACTCATTCAACTCCCTCACAAGTCAACATCTTGGCTACAAAATTTTAAACTCCCACAGCACAAGGATAAGCAGTGGTTACCAACACTGGTCCTGGAGATCTACCTTTGCCTAGACTGTAGAACAAACCATGGTCTTCTAGACCTGCTCCAGCTTTTTAAGTCCTTCCAATGGCCTTGACTGGCTAAATCAGATGCATTAGTGTAGGTATGGGTGGGGGCAGCATATTAGATGCCGGTTGGGACTAAACTCTGCTGCAAAGTTCATTTCCAAGAGGAGGTTTGGTGACCACTGCGCTACAGCAACCAAAAAACTTCATAAAAATATATTCAAAGTATACTCCAGTTAACTTTGAATCGTTTTTGTAATGTACCTACACAGCAATAGAAAGTACCAGAAAAGTCAAGAGATAATGTACATAATGTGACCACTTTGCACTACTGTTGTCTCATAAAATGAGCACTTTTCCAACAGTTAAATGCAATTTCACTATTCACAATTTTCCTGAAAACCAAACAGGCGCTGCCATGACGGCTCACTATATCTGCCGGTTTTCTGTTTCTGCATGTTCTAGTAGTGCTAACTAAAAAATTTCTAGTGAGAAAAAATTGGATCCAGTACATACAACATGTTCAGTGTATCAATCAATCAATCAATTAATGACTATGTGAGCTTGGACTAGATGTGGGCTGTTGTCAGGTATGCTTTCCATTCCATGCTGTCACGATTGGCCCCTCCCCGTCATCCATGTGCTTTTGTTTGGTTTCAGTCTTCCATGTGCTTTTGTTTACTTGTTCATGTGCTTTCTTTGTTTTGATTCTTCCCTGTCCTGCCCCCTTGTTTCTTGACTCCACCCCTGATTGTAACCACCTGTTTTCCACCTGTGTCGTGTTAACCGTCATTATCCCTGTTGTATTTGAGCCCTGTGTTTTCCCTAGTCCCTTGCTGGTCTATGTCTGAGGTGTATTGTTTGGATTGCTTGGCTTTAAAACCGAAAAACTCTCCAAAGATGCTGTATGTCTGCTTATAAAAATAGAACATACAGAAATCAGATATACTTGAGCTTAGCCCTATCTTTTACAAGACACCTGCTGCATGGCTGCATGACTTCCCCACCCCGTAACGCACGAGCAATTCACGGTCTCAGGCACTCCACTGTCCCTCAGCATTACCCACTACTGGCATTTATCTTGGCTGATGCTCTGACTGGCTCTATCCCAACTTCAAAATGAAGTCACTATATTTGCTAAACGAAACCTTTCCCATTTTGGTGTTATACAGGTAGTTGTAAGCCTCTGCACTATTAAGGCTACTCCTCCAGAAAAGAGGAAACAGTTCACTATATCAATACAGATAACCTCTGACCACAATTTCATGTTGTCTCTGTAAGTGTCGAGGGATGGAGCACTCTCAAAATGACCCACTGAGACGGCAGGTGTAAATGCCTTTACGTCTTGCTTCCCTCTTCTGATCAGATCCCTTGAGACTGACGCTAATATGAGGTGCAAACAGCGCCTGATTGCCTGTGACTATTACTGGGGAAGCCTGTTGACTGTCGAACGAGCTGATCAGCCTAGATTAAACAAAACCTTACATATACACATTTAATTCATACACATGCGATTTTGTCTTGGTGAGATCCTGTTGGTGTGGGTTTCTTCTATTTCAGTGGTGCTAAAAAGGAATCTTTGGCCTGATAAAGATCCACAGATGCCCACTGTACCATTCAAGTTGCAAATGCTGATTCTTCTAATTACTAAGGCCGTACACACAACAATAACTTCTCATCAAACATATATTTACAAATACAAATGCGGTACCGATTGAAAGTTCAGAATCCACAACGTTGACAGAAGTTCTCTGGTTGTTTCAATGACTTACGAGTGAGAAATAATTAAAACGTAATTACAAAATGCTTTTGTTGCTAATAATTTAGGATCTGCAGGCTGTTGCTGAGCACTGAGCATTAAACGACCGCATGTGTACTAAGAGAAGGGCATTGCTTGAAGGAAAACATCTCTAATCTTCCCTCTCCACTGCAACCAAGTCTCAGTATTACACACCAGGGCTCGACACAGTCAAGTGCTACTGTTGCCCCTGGAAACAGGAGGAGGGCCCTGCTGTAGAGACACTTTTCAGAGCAGGATGGCAGACCGATGGGGAGAATAAGCAAGGACGAGGCATTAGCGCATGCAGGTGTGAGTTTTCCTTTTAGCGAATTCAGAGACACTCGACGCTCTCTGAGCATTACAGAGGCACTGCATAAAGATAAGCATGCACAAAAACCCGAACAAGACACTACAGCAGAGGCATTATGTCGAGAGAGAGAGCACACTGGCATTCATTAGCATTGCATTGGAAATGTGTGTGCTATAAAGCTGGATGAATATCACAGAGCCACGGGAAGAGATGGGATTGGATGATCTAGGGCAGTGCTTTCCAAACTGGGGTCCGAGTCTCCCCGAGGGTCTTTGTGGCAGTGACAGAGGGCCTACAGCAAAATGAAATTCCTTTTTTAATCCTCTGTAAACCAAGCTCCATCCTACATTATGAACTGATTCGCTCAAGAACACCAGTGAAAATGTGCCTGTGGATTCTGTAAATTCTACTTGACACTGCAGTTGGGCATTAAATGCACATGCATATGAAAGGCTTATTTGTTGCTGCTTATGTGCTCTTATGATGGGATTGACTAGAGCAGGGGTCGCTAATCTTATACAAACTCTCTTATACAAACTCTAGGAATCAGGAGTAGGAATACGTCCTTTAGAAGCTTCAGTATGACTTCTGCCGAGAAGTGGAGAACCTTTAAGAGCACTGACTGCAGATGAGGAGAGGAGATGAGGAGAGCACTTTTTTCTGAGTGTCTCTGGTAGCAGTGTGTCAAATTAAGAACTCAAACAGGCAGGAGCTGCAAATGTACTAGCCCTGAATCTAACTGAAACTAGTTCATTTTAGTATTTCTGAAGGTTTGAATCTTGGTGTGAATACAGTTTATCAGAACTGGCTCTAGTAGGTCTGACTGCAGGTTCAGTAGGTGTGAATGTAGGTTTAGCAAGTCTGAATATAGTTTGGAAGAACTAGCTGTAGCAGGTGTGACTGCAGGTTCAGTAGGTCTGACTGCAGGTTCAGTAGGTCTGACTGCAGGTTCAGTAGGTGTGAATGTAGGTTTAGTAGGTCTGAATATAGTTTGGAAGAACTAGCTGTAGCAGGTGTGACTGCAGGTTCAGTAGGTCTGACTGCAGGTTCAGTAGGTCTGACTGCAGGTTCAGTAGGTGTGAATGTAGGTTTAGTAGGTCTGAATATAGTTTGGAAGAACTAGCTTTAGCAGGTGTGACTGCAGGTTCAGTAGGTCTGACTGCAGGTTCAGTAGGTCTGACTGCAGGTTCAGTAGGTCTGACTGTAAGTTTAGTAAGTCTGAATATAGTTTGGAAGAACTAGCTTTAGCAGGTGTGACTGCAGGTTCAGTAGGTCTGACTGCAGGTTCAGTAGGTGTGAATGTAGGTTTAGTAGGTCTGAATATAGTTTGGAAGAACTAGCTTTAGTAGGTCTGACTGCAGGTTCAGTAGGTCTGACTGCAGGTTCAGTAGGTGTGACTGCAGGTTCAGTAGGTCTGACTGCAGGTTCAGTAGGTCTGACTGTAGGCTCAGGAGGTCTGACTGCAGGTTCAGTAGGTGTGACTGCAGGTTCAGTAGGTCTGACTGCAGGTTCAGTAGGTGTGACTGTAGGCTCAGTAGGTCTGAATGAAGGTTCAGTAGGTCTGATTGTAAGTTTAGTAAGTCTGAATATAGTTTGGAAGAACTAGCTTTAGTAGGTCTGACTGCAGGTTCAGTAGGTCTGACTGCAGGTTCAGTAGGTGTGACTGTAGGCTCAGTAGGTCTGAATGAAGGTTCAGTAGGTGTGACTGTAGGTTTAGTAGGTCTGAATATAGTTTGGAAAAACTAGCTTTAGTAGGTCTGACTACAGGTTTATTAGGTCTGACTGCAGGTTCAGTAGGTCTGAATGAAGGCTCAGTAGGTGTGAATATGGTTTAAAAGAACTGGCTCTAGTAGCTCTGAATGTAGATGAAGAGGACAAGCTTTAGTAGGTTTAGTGAGTCTGATTCCAGGTGATCAGAACTAGCTGGACATTGTGTAGTTAGTCTAGATCTAGGTGAGCAGTAGATCTGAATCTAGGTGAGACGAGCCAGCCTCTTTAGCAGTGTGCATAGTAGAGAATCTAGTGTAGGAGACCTTCCTCTAGTAAGACTGAATTAAGGACAGAACAGACAGCTGTGATAAGATGAGCAGAGATAGTAGGATAGTATTAAGAAGAAGTCTAGGTGAGGTGGACTAGCAGTATTTGGGCTGAGCTGCGGCGGCGTCAGTGGGAGGACAGGCAGACACACAGCGCCGAAAATGATGAATGTGATGCTGCTCTTTCACATTATCCTGTTATTGCAACCACGGTGAATCTGCTGACATGAATCATAGCAGCATGTGTGCCACCTCATGAGCGTCAGAGTTATGCATTGCAGGTGGCAGCTCAAATGAACAACAATTTCAATTGATCCGGAGGCAGAGAGACGCCAGGCCTCTAACGCAAGGCTTCAGAAAGAATAGGAGATGGAGGGGGTGCAGAGAAAAAAGCAAAGGAGAAAGACAGAGAGAGAGAGAAGGGGAGTGGGAGGATAGAGGAGAGGTGCAATGGGGAATGACAAAGACATCTAAAAGGAGATGAGGGAGAGAGACTGAAATAGACGTGGAAAAAACTGAAGAGTATACAACAGAGCGATGAGAGAGGGAGAGAGCAGAGGGAGAGAGAAGACGAGGAGAGCACGAAAACAGCAGGGGAAGAGAATGAAATTAGGCCCAAACAACATTTTGAAATAGGAGAATACTCTGATCAGAGAAAAAAAAAAAAAAACCCTGAAAAAGCAACATTTAATTGCATATTTCCCACACCGCGGCACCGAATTACTGCCATGTCCGTCCAAATGTTCTGCCAGTTTAATAAAGTAATACATGCTCACGCTGTGAAACGCGAACCCAGGCAGGACACAACGTGAGAAAACAAATTATGATATTTCATGTTCACTTTGGTGAGAAATGACAGAGGACGATGTCGAGCAATTAACCTCACCTACACTCAGTACCGCGAGGTCAGCGTGAGAACACGCGCGAAACAAACAGATATGCAGTGTCTTCAGCTGAACGACGGTGCGTTCACGGAGGCTGGCACCCGTTTACACACACATTAACACACCTACTTTCACTATTCCTTAATGTGCAGCAGGTGTGTGACATTAACGATGCTCACCCAATCAAAACGTCCGGTTGATATCCAAACATACACGACAGTTCAACAGGTTGGACACCATCAATCACAGACGCAGAACTGATACCGAGTATTGATATCAGGTAATATGTTGTTGGTGTTTACATTACAAGCCTCATCGCTGAATTCAGAGTTTTTGTTTTGATGTTAAATCTTTTAACGTTGACGGTTCACATTCTGTCGTTAATATGAACGAACCTGTGTCCTGATATGACCCGCATGCTCACATCCTAATAAATAATAAACGTGATGTGGTTAGATTAAATTAAGATTAAGTGACCCTTAGTAATCCCACACCAGGGAAATTTCACCTCCACATTTTAACCAGTGAAGGGCAGTGAAACACCACATACACACTAGGGGGCAGTGAGCACACTAGCCTGGAGCGGTGGGCAGCCCTATCCACGGCACCCAGGGAGCAGTTGGGGGTTAGGTGTCTTGCTCAAGGGCACTTCAGTCACGTACTGTCGGCTCAGGGGATCAGACCGGTGACCTTCCGGGCACAAGGCTGGTTCCCTAACCTCACATCATCACATGAATGCACAGGCATCATAAACAAGCAAATAAACCAGTAGAACAAGCCTCCGTCAGTATTTACTACCAGAACGTTGAGGTTCAGTGCTGCTGCTGTGTCAGCACTGACATTCTTAGCTGACCATTCAGTGTTGCATGTAACCAATGGAGCACCACATACGAAAGTGGCTCAGATCTGATTTACAAAGCTCCATATATGGATGGTATGGACTGAAGGAAACGGTGCACTTTGAAACGCTGATATTTTACATCAAACTCTTTTATTTCAGTGCAATCTTTAAAAGGCCCATGTCAAACATCAATATGTAAATGGGGTCATACATATTAAAGACCCCACAGCACGTGAAGCTGCTGTTGGCTGGCAAAATGGATACAATAAAAGAAAAAGTTTCTGTATCAGAAAAAGGTGATAACAGAACAAAATGGCATGAATATAAAAATGTTATTATCATAAACAGTGTTTATTATTAGGAATTGCATGTTAGCGTGTAAGATTTCTTTTCTCATTGGTTAGAATTCAAGCCGGTGTCCAGTTTATTACATTATAGGTTAACAATTTTTTGACATTTTTTCCACACAATTAAAAAATGAGACAAAGAAGCTGAAAATCGAATTACTGTAGTGACCCGTTTTCACTTTTACTTCCCATCAGGCATTTCGTTTTACATGTGAAGTTGAAATTTCAACTAGAAAAAATGTCATTCTTGATGTCAGGACTTCACATTCACATGTTCACACATGAAAAATGAAGATTCTACTAGTAAATATTACATTTTGACTGGTATAAATGATGTTTTTACTTGTAAGAGTGATTCAGGCGTTCATTTGTATGCCACTGTAAAGAGTGAAGATTGTGAAGAATCAGATTTAAATGAGATAAAGGCACGGCAACGCCTCGTGCTGTGAAAGCGGTAAACGCGCTGGGAATCCTCACGCAGTATATTTCCCCTTAACATCACGCTAAATCTGGTGCTACGTCTTATGAATTTGGCCCTAATTGTTAGAATTGGACCTCAAGGGGAAAAATAGAATACAAGGCAAAGGAGCAGGATACGGGCCCTGAATATCAGCTCACGGCTGAGCTGCTCATTGCTCTGAGGGGCTTCTATAAAGTGGTCCTTGGGTTCAGTCCAGGAGGGCCATGTGCACCATAAAACGGCTAAACGGTAAAAATACCATAACGGATGACCTTCGATAGTTTCATGTGATCCTGCGTAAAAACGGCAACTCTTTATCACCTGCTCCTTTCGTATTTATGAGCAGCGTAAACGACATTCTCGCAAAATCTTAAAGAAATACAGAGCACCATTCAGGGCTGTCCGCCGCCTGTCTCCGGGCTCTTTAATGGATTCACACAGAGCTGTGCTCAGCCTGGCCCGGCTGACGTCTCAATGGCAACAACTTTATTGTTCCATAGAAACTCTTATTCACTCCGACGGCAGCTTCTTCGCCCGAACATTACTCAAATGGCACGTCTGAATTATGGCAGCGTCGACGGTTACGCCGAGGACGCACTCATCAGAGTTACGGAGCACCCTGCATTACGCTGATCTATGAATCCAATGATCTTTGAAGGAGTCCATTTACCACGAGTGAATCTACTGCGTTATTATGCCCGTATTGTCTATTGACGGGTTAGTGCCATTAGTGCTGTTTCATTACGACGATATACAACTCAGGCAATTCGCAAAACGCACAGAAAAATGTACGTAACGCCTGCACTGCTCTCTTAATAGCTCTTAATGCTCTCTTAATAGCTCATAGCAAGAATGCGTTTGTGAACATATGCAAGCTCACCGGCGGCCAGAGAAACTGATTAATGCATGTCGCCGCAGTCTAAGAAAATCTCCGTTTATTGCCTTTTATTTTTCTGCGTCATCTGAACAGCAGCTGTCCCTCACAGTCACCATGAACGGGTGAACAGAAGTGTTATTTAGATGGAGAAATATCTGACCACATTGCAATGCATTAGAAGGTAAAGGGCACCTCCACCGATTTGGCGAAATTACTTAAACGTTCAGTGGTTCAGAGGTAAACAAAATCAGTCAGAGGGGTTCGGGGGGAAAGTCAGAGTTGTTCACTATTACAGTATTTAGGGACCAGACATCCAAAGCAGTTGATGCCCATTAACGCCACACAATCCTATCCGGCCTGCAAAAGTGCTTTTGATTTTCTATTATTATCAGCCCATTTCACAATGCGCTGCACTACAGCCCCCAGCATGCACTGCAACGTAATGTGCTCCGACTCTCCCACCCCAACAACGGTCTATGAAACAGCGATTACACCTCAATTCCACACAATTCTGTGTAATTCCACGCCAGTCATATCACCAAAATGCGTATCAGCTGCAGTTCAGCAACAGAAGCACTTAAGATCAGCTCAACAGCTCAGACATTTAGCTCAGGTCCTAATGAACTTGAGCAGCGAAGGAAGGATGCCAGGTGTCCAGTTCAAGCAAACAGGAAGGTTTAAAAGACCAAGCTTTGAATATTTCAAGCGTCCGTGTAATATTTCAAAATCTACTGCAAGCATCTGGATTTTACCATTGAAGCTTTTGCTTATTATGAATAAACAATGGCCAGTTTGACTTTATAGCACAACACTAATTTAAAAAAATGAAATAAAAACACTTTTATCTCTGGATCGCAGATTTGATGAGATTGAGTTTGACACCCCTGATTTTAACAGCTCTCAAAGCAACATCCTGACATTATAAATGGTTATAAATGCGTTGCTTGACACCTGAAACATTGTTTTGTGATAGTTTTGACATAAAGTTTTGGCCTCAATCGTATTTTCAATCCAGAATGACTTCTGTGTTTCCTCTCAACATCACATTCTCAACTGAGATCAAAGCGCGTGAGATAAGGTGCTTGTGTTGTCTCTAGTCTGTAGTATTTTACAGCAGTATTATCAGTTATCAGACACGTGGTCATTTTGAATTGCAGGTAAAATTTCGATATTTGTAGCGTAGACAGAGCAACGCCTGGTTCCTAGAGCTTTAACGGTGAAGGACTAAACCATCGAATGATCCAGTCATTTAGCAAAATCAGTGGAATTCCCCTTTAAGAACGATTCCGCCGTCTCCTTTTTAGAGACCGTTTTGGAGACACTCGTTATGGCCAACGAAGATATACTCTGACTTCTAAACCTGGTCAGACTTCCACTAGGCAGAGCAGCACGGCACGGCATCATTACTAATCTAGTACATGAGCTCTTTTCCCACCAAACAACGGAACGGAAAGTAGCCGTGGTTCTCTGGAGGATGTTGTGATCACATGATTTCTCACTTAACAATACACTCTTCAAAAAGATTAAAGAGTAAAGAAAGCGGTTCTATATAGAACCATGAACAGTTAAAGAACCCGTTGCACGATTAAAGGGTTCCTTGCATCATGAAAAGGTTCATCAGATTGATGGAAAATGTGCACGAATGTGCTGCAGATGGTTCTATATAAAACCTTCTTGAAAACTGTTCTACGTAGCATCCAGTTGGTTCTTCTACTGTTACAAGCTTGACAGCATAACACTAAAAGAACCCTTTCATGATACAAAGAACGCTTTAATCATGTACGTGTTCTTTGAGCGTTCATGGTTTACGTAGAACCATTTTCTTCGCTAAAGAACCCTTGAGGAACCAACTATTTTAAGAGTGTAGTGTTGTAAGTGAACTAGTGGTGTGAATAGTTAGTGTTTTATTAAAGCATTAAGACACTAAATTATTAACGCCACAACATATTTTCCTAGTTTGACCCTTCGAATCATCCGTAGTTCCAGCTGTTCGCACGCTGTTGCTATGAATCCATGACTGTAGCCCTCTCGTTCAAATACAGCCGTTAAATGGCCAGTGATGGCTCTCGGACGCCCTCGGCAAATTACAAAATCCCAGCAAGAGAGCGAGAGGTCTACCACTGACTGTATATTACAGATTTGCTACAGTTTCAGCCACTGAAACATTTCAGTTACAATTGGTCTAAGGGGCGCATTCGTTTTTTGGCTTAAAAAAAGAGGCAGAAAAATGTGATAAAAGCTAAACAGGACAACACTGTAAATTGCCCATATGGAAACCAGCTATATGGGACTGTGGGCAGGAGCAGGACTAAATGTGTAGGCTACGAGAACCTTTGCATGAAATGTTCTCATGTAATCTTGCATTAACAAAAATCTTGCACCAGTGGGATGAAATCTTGGAATAATCTTCCTGTTAATGTTCGGGACTCAGACACAGCCTCAGTTTTTAAGTCTAGGCTAAAAACGTACTTGTATAGTCAAGCCTTTGGTGATTAGGCTCCCTGTCAGATCTAGACCTGCTGGAGTCTCTGCTGCTCTGTTATACTGTAATCTGTGATCAGTCACTCATTACAGAACTGACTCTGTTTGTTTTTGTTCCCTTTCTTTGCCGAGTTGAACAGCCGCCCATTCTTTGCGTCTGATGCTGCTGCCTCTTCTGCCTTTATCAGGTGCCACTGGACCGGCTTGACCACCACTGAGCTCCTTGCTGTACGACGCTGTGCAGTCCTCACCCTCAGATGCTGCTGCTGCTGCTACATAATCATAAACTAATCAAAACAACCACTGCCCACCTGTTTTTCCTGCTTTGTACTGTAACACTTTATACTAACATCGTTTGCTATCCGGTGTCGACCAGAGGAGGATGGGTTACCCTTTTGAGTCTTGGTTTCTTCCTCTTGCTCTTAGGGAGTTTTTCCTTGCCACTGTCGCCACTGGCGACGCTCATGGGGGCTCGGACGCGGATTTTCTTTACTTTTTCTTTCTGTAATACTGATTGCTCTGTAAAGCTGCTTTGTGACAACACCAGTTGTAAAAAGTGCTGTATAAATAAACTTTGCTTGCTTGCTTGTGGGAGTGGGCAGGACTGGGATGAAATCTGGTGGGAGCGGGACTTCCCAGTCAGACTTACGTAGTCCTCTAGTCTGGGGTTGAGAAGCCCTGCCATAGTGCACTGTAACATCTACAGTGAGCTGAATCAGTTGTAAATCTGTCAATAATAAAGATCTTAAAAATGACACCAATAGAATAAACGAATCCATACATTAAGTGGTCAATATTGGTTATAAAATGGATTAGTGGGCAGCTCTGTTTCACAGGACCTGAGAAAGACTCCAGAAAGTGTGTGTGTGACTCCGGCATTATTGTGACTCCAGGAAGCAAACACATGCTCCTTCTGTCAAATTGAATCAGATACGAGAGGAAGGATGCCGCCGGATGAAGAGGTAGCAGTGACTGCTATCTAATCTCTTCAGCTCTGTCTGGGAGAGTGGAGGTGTGCCAGCTAGTGCAGCGAGGCTTTAGCACTCACATGCAAATGGAGAAAAGCGAGCTAATGCTTCAGAGCCGCTGAAAGACCAAAGGCTCGTTCAATACTGACCGACTCTTGCAGGCCCCCTAGTGGTCATTCTAGCGGTGGAATGGAAATCGAATCAGACATTTTTAATTACTGTAGTAAAATATTTTCCCTGTAATTCTGTTAGAAGAATGAACGAGAACATTGTTGGGACCCTGTGTTGAACTGCTAGTGAGCAATGAGGAGCGAAAGGGGAGGGGTGAGAGCCCCCTACTGTGAAAACAATTCGCAAACAGTCCTGCCAAGTTAAAACAGACACAAGGCCAGCGTTATTTATATTAAACAATCCTACATACCTTATAAATGTTGACTTGCTTGCTCAACTATGAAGACAAAATCCAGATAGCTTTCAATTTTGTAAATCATAAATA
Organism: Pygocentrus nattereri; assembly: GCF_015220715.1. NCBI lineage: Eukaryota > Metazoa > Chordata > Actinopteri > Characiformes > Serrasalmidae > Pygocentrus > Pygocentrus nattereri. Next base: position 10,483,622 of record NC_051219.1, on the reverse strand, counting down.
TTTTCATTGAAATATATTCCACCAATGTTACTGAAAACGTTGAATACTTTAACCATGGAACCGCCACACCATGCAATTGTTTCTCTCTTGGCTTTTGTGCTGTTTGATATGTTCGACAATCATATCACTTATATTATTGTGCATAATATAATTAGGCCTGCGTTCTGTGACAGTCAACCAGGCATCAGCAGATGTACATAGAGAGAGAATAACTAGGTGTAACGGGGCGGCAGGTTTCAGACGAATGCGGATGAACAGGCAAACAAAGTTTAATATCTCAGGCAGCAAAGTGATATGAGAATGGTCAAAAACATCAATGGTCGAAATCCAAACCAGAACAAACCAGAACAAAACCAGCCGGCAAAAGTACTAAAGGGTATAGCAAAAAGACAAAGTCGGTATAAACGAAGACGGGGTCATAACATGCAAGCATAGACAATAGGAATCAACGCTGAGTATGCTCTGAGAGAGAGACAACACCTCGCACCGATTCTTCTACAGCCCGGGCTTAAATACTAAATAAGTAGGTCAACCTACACAGGTGTGTTCACTCAATAATCAGGGGACTGTGAGCGCTGGTAGTGGCGCAGGCGATTGTCCAGAGTCATGTGATCTCCCGAAGCAGTCTGGGAAATGGAGTCCGAGTCCTCCTGAGGCGTGACACTAGGCCAGAGTTGATTTATAGGGAGCCTGGCCACTTTCTGTTCCTCCCAGTATGCCCAACACATAACTGCAAAACGCCAGAGGGTGCACACGAACGAGTCCTCCCGACTGGTGGCGAATGAAGATGAAACGTTTGGTAAATAATAAAGTTTTTATAGCTTTTCACATAGGACATTAATTTTGGAAAGGAAAATAAAACTAGTATATTTTCTTTTTTTTTTTTTCTACAGCAAGCACTGGAGCTACTGAGCGCTGATTGGTTGGTGAGCTGATCAGGTCATTGGCTGAGTAAAGCAGTTTGCGCTCACTAACATGATAGAAATACATCAGACGCTGTAAGATAGTCCAAAAAATGGAAGATTAAGAAAACGAGCAAATATGTCTGTATAAAAATACACAAGTATCAGTTTAATATGAAAGCTCTGTAGGAACTAGAGGTGTAATCAAACATCTAGACACTTGAGTGGCGCGTTATTATATTTTGTAAGATTGTCGATTTTTAATGAATAGACCGCCAGATGGCAGCGTAGTAATCTTCAGTCTTGGATATTTTCTTTAACACAGATTTTATGCATGTAGTGCTGTGTTTTTATGCTGAGTTTTCCTAAAATGACATAAACGCAATATATTTAATCGTAATCCCTGTATCATGATACATATCATATCGCCCGGCTCTAGCTAATGCACAGCCCTAATAGGAACCCATTCGTTTCAGACTCTCTAGGGAGCGCCCTCTACACTCTGACCAACCCAGAAGACATTACTGAGTGGCAGTTCTCCTTTCGAGAAATTCTGTGACTGGGCAGTTTGGCAGCAAAATGAACAGCTTCCCTCGTGAGCAGGTCAGTGAGGTATAATTTAAATGAGCTTTCACTCAGCGCTTCAATTGTTCCTTATTCATAAAACAGCAGAGAAATGCAGCAGACAAAGAAATTGCCTGGAGAGCAAGACTCAGCAACTGTGCAAGCTGTAAGCCAGCAAAGTCATGGAAAAATGGTGTCATTAACAGTAATGTTAAAAAAATCATTTAAAGCGAAGAACAGATAAGAATGATCACAGATAGCAATGACAAAAATAATGTTGATACCCAACAAATCATTTTAAAAAGTTCAACGTTCAGAATCCGTTCAGTAAGGATAAAAAAAAAAAACACAAACAACTTTTGCCACTGAAACATTTCAGCTGAAAACTGTCAGCACTTTGGTTTTTTTAGCCAAAAGAGGAAAATATATGCAGGCTTGGTATGTTAGGTTGGTCAGTGTAGAGGGTAACGCTTCTGCATTCGACGCTGTAGACTGGGGTTCAGTCCCCCACCAGGGTAAGCGCCCTACACTATACCAATAGAGTCCTTGGGCAAGACTCCTAACACCACCTTGGCCTTCCTGCGCAAAATGATCAGACTGTAAGTCGCTCTGGATAAGAGCGTCAGCCAAATGCCGTAAATGAAAAAAGAGACTAAATACAACTACAGTGAAACGTAAGACCTTGCAAATGATTTGAACAGGAAACTGTGGCTGTTTCCTTCACAATCGAACAGTTTGAGAAGCAGGAGATCGACGGTGAAAGAAAAAGTCGGCCTTGTGAAACTATTTCACAGGTTCTCGCAGGAACGGTAGACAAGAGACGTATAACCTCTGTTTAGGCAAAGCAGCAAGAGAAGAAACAACACCCAAAAACTTCTCCACCACGGGTCTGGAAACACGACATCCCAGCGAACACCCAGAAAACGGCAAAGCAGAAAGGAAAACCAGTTTATAACATGACGTGAAAAACCACAAACAACAAATTAAAACTGATTTAATTCATCGCCTAACCAACTGTTCACTGTCAACAGCAGCCTAGTAGTTTTCATGTTTATCCAAAAGCTTAAATAATACAGCAAATGGATTTTGGATTTCAGTCAGGTGTGTCTTGGATTTCGGTTTTGTACAGGAATTTTTATCTCGGAGCACACTGCCCATAATATAGCCGATCCATATTTACTTAAAACTCGTTTAAGCAAGCCCTCGTCACTTTGGCTGCGCCATTTCCCCTCAAGGGAATCCACAATGCCAGCTTAAGGTCCAGCTCCGTTACTTTAGGAGCTCGAGTGAATTGTGGTAGCTGAGTTAAAAGTGTGGACTTGTCCAGAAATCACTGCAATTAGGCTTCTGCCTTTTAAAACCCGGAAAGAACGGCGAACAAAGCTGTTAATAAGCAATAGTACTACACGATATTTTAACAAATAATATTTTAAAAAATATGATTAATAACACACAATTTACTGGTCCAATCAGGCAAGTTATTTTTAAATAGCACACTTCACACACAACGGCAATTCAGTGTGCTATACATAAATAAAAGAAAAAGGAAAATCAGAAGGAAAAATAAAGACTGAGCGCTTAAGAGTGCAAAACAATAAAAAAAGAAACGGATAATTAAAAGGAAGCAGGGCTTAAGTGTTATTAAGTATTAATCACAGGCAAATGAGAAATGTTTTAACCTGGATTTAAAAATTGGAGCACATCTAAGATCTTTGGGCAGTTTGTTCCAGTTCTAGTAGCGCAGTACTACTCAGAACTCAGAGATAAACTGGCTGAGGGTGAGCATGAAGGCTTCCCCCCCTACGCTTGTGCTGTAGTGTGATTCGCTTCTGAGGCGAGTTTAAGTATGTTAGCAAAGGTATGTTTATTTTTCATAATTTCTATATAATTCAATCGTCGAGATGTAAACAAAGTCAAATACAGACATTTTACTTGCTACCCCAAAGGCCAGGTCAATAAACATGTGAGCTGATGGACATTTCGTGCCCAAACTATGGTAAAACAGTGTCATCATGCAGCACATTCACATAACCATGTCATTAAACTCTTCACACGTCTGGTTCCTATCAGCACCACTGTGAACAACTCTGACCTGGTATGTGTGAGCATTTCACACCAAACCACTCCGAATGACTCTGTTCTACAGTGGTTCTACGTTCTACTGGGCCAATGAGAATATCTCACGCATACCTAAAGCCAGTCCGACCCAGCAACAGATGCTATGAGGGATCTGTGGGTGGGGAAAAGTGAACTGAAGTGTGGGCCCACACAGGACCGTGACGTGGACCCTTGCAGACAGGGGTTAACGATGATACAGGCAGTGGGAACCTGATGCTGGATCTCCATTAAATCGTCCTAAGAAGTGCGCCAAACTTCTCCGCAGCTGTGGAGACGCTCGTGCTGCTCTTCCTCCTCGCTGCCTCGCTGTGCCGTGTCTCAGGGGGATTAGTTAATGGGCTCTGCGCAACGGCACCTGGGAATTGACACAGGCTTTTCGGGAAACATGCGATGGTGGGAATTTAACAAAGCGGCCGTGCTCTCCTCCTGTTTCCTCATCACACATGCGCTGACAGTGACAAACGACACGGCCCAGACGCTCCCGCTCAGCCGCTCGAACCGAATCAGACAGCGGCAAGCTGCCGAGGATCAGACCAGAGAGGGAGAGGGAGGGAGAGAGAGAGAGAGGGTGCACGAGAGTGAGAGAAGTGCTGTCATAGACTATTGTCTCCATCCTGCTTACACGCAAGATGCTATCTACTGTATGATCTAGCAAAAGCAAAGTACTTTGAAGTAACGGGCGCCGTATGGCCAGGCTGAATTCTGTCCTTGTAGAAATCTATTTCTGGCACATGCTGAGGGCAGAAGCTGACAGCCGCGAGATTCTTCATACTACTACATGTTACTACAGTGCTGAGAATGATCCACCACCCAAATAGTACCTGCTCTGTGAGGGTCCATGGGGGTCCTGACCACTGAAGAACAGGGTAACAGAGTATCAGAGAAACAGATGGACTACAGTCTGTAACTGTAGAACTACAGAGTGCAGCTATACAGTAAGTGGAGCTGATAAAGTGGACCAGGAGCGTAGAAACAGGGTCATAGTGTTATGCCAGATTGGTGTATCTAACCACCACCACCACTGTGAACAATTCTGACTCTGCAAGTGGCTCTAGAACAGAACCCCTCTGTTTACATCTCACCCACTCCATCATGTCGAATGTTGCCCTTTAGGTGTAGCACCTGTTCCAGGAGAACAACGTGTCTTTCCTCACTCAAGGAGAAGAAAAGCTTGACTGAGATAAGTCGGACTGTGTGGAGCTTCATGTGGGAGCTAAACACCAGCACAGCCGCTGTATTAACTGCACCTTCGGTTACTGCGTGATTACTGTGACGGATTTGTTGTTGTTTCTGTGTCACAGGACGTTTAATAAGTCATCACGTACAGTGAGGCTTGGCCAGAGTCTGGCGGCTGAATTACGCAGGATAACAGAGGAGAGAATTGTGTCACATTCAATCAGCCTTTACACACCAGCGCGGTCTCGTCCCGCCACGGCCTCGAAACCCAGAATAGATACGCATCCACAGCGTCACCAGCAACACCTAATTAGAACCGACGTTTGTGACAGAAAACGGGAGAAAGTGCTGAATTTGTCTGTGAACGACTCGTTCTGCTCAACGTCACTCCTCCACCTGATCAAACCTGAAATAGGGTTCTCAGGAAATCAAGTCGTCCAGCGCTCACTTTCATGATTCGTTGAGTAATCAGAGCTAGAAATTAGTCATGTGCTGGGTAGGACGGTCCTCCCTCTCCTCCTATCACTCAGTGTGACTCTACCCAGCAGGGGCGCCTGTTAGCTGATGTAACAGAATTAGTGGTTAGTGTTCTCCTCCGAGCGTGTTGAGCCGTACAGTGATACAGCGTTAGTGGCCTTTTGAAAAGATATGGAGGAAGGAGGAAGCACATGGTAGCTTCCACCCTCCAAGCTCGGTCACACCACGTAATAAGAGGAGACTAAGGGAACTGGCCCAGAATAAATCCTCTAAGCCACTTATCCCTCTGGGTCGCGGGGAGAGCTGGAGCCTATCCCAGCAGTCATTGAGTGGAAGGCTGCTGAATGAATTTTCTAAAATAATTATTAGTGGAAATAATTATACAGCAATGAAGTAAAATTGGCCAAAAGATAAAACTGGACTGAACAATAAGAAGCTAGTGATGGATTCAGGAAACCAAACCAAAACCAAACGGCAAAAAAAAAGGCTAAAAGTAAATAAATGTACTAAAATTAACAGTGTGTAGGCTACAGTGTTTCCATGAACAGCAGACGATCATCCAAGGCCAAGAATTCCATTATCTTCTAAGTCAGAGCTGAAAACATTTAGACGTTTAACTTTTTTGACCTTGATTCTGGGCTAAATCCTTTTCTTTGTGTTATTAATATAAATGATGGAAGACTCCATTTGGTCAGTCGTAACTTTACGCTTTGTAAAGTTTCCGTAGTGACTGTTTCGGTAGTGACAATTTTAGCAGAACTCAAAAACACCAGGCAGCACATGACCAGCAAACACAGCCGTCACAAACACAACAGCTGTACACACACAAAAATCATAATATTTGAATTAAAGCATAAAAGATTTACGCAACTGCAGAAAATGTGTGTTTTAGTAGTGACAATTCGTAATGTCATACACTGATTTCCAGACTTTGGGACACATTTACTTCAAAATAATGGGATCCTAATGCTCACCATGCGGCCTTGTAAATATCTGCTGTCTGAATATTTCACTGTTTGTTTTAAAGTGGTTTTTACTGTGACTCCACAGTTTGTTGTTTTGCTGTACTCTGCTGTATAACTGGCTTTCACACCTTAAGTGGATATGCTCTCAGGTGTTTTGATACTCAACACAAACAGAGAAAATAGATCTACTGCCTGGGGCAGTCGTGGGCTGGAGGTCAAGGAACCGGCCTCGTGACCGGAAGGTCGCCTTTTTGATCCCCAGTGCCAACAGAACATGACTGAGGTGTCCTTGAGCAAGACACCTAACCCCCAATTGCTCCCCAGGCACTGTGGATAGGGCTGCCCACTGCTCTGGGCAAGTGTGCTCACTGCCCCCTAATGTGTGTGTGAGTGTGTGTGTGTGTGTGTGTGTGTGTGGTGTTTCACTTCACGGATGGGTTAAATGCGGAGGTGGAACTTCCCCGTTCGTGGGATTAAAAAAGTATCACTTAAACTTAAACGTCACTCGTAGAAATAAGAAATCCACTGTTGATCGGCTGCTGCTCAAACTGTTTGAACGTCTGCACTTTTTTTCTAAATCACTACATCTTATTTTTATTTCCCTTCAAATTATTTGTTAACACTTCTTTTGTCCTTTCATGGCTGGAATTTCAGTGCATCAGCTATTTATGAAGCAGCTGCACTGACTGCCACATAAATTCTTCTTTGGACTGGGTCATGACTTGACTTCCTATGTCTGAGTAATGAAGCATTTATTTCCCTTTTCTTCTCCAACAATACCCAACAATCAAATCCTACAAATAAATTGAGAAATTTTAGAACGGCTTATTAAGGTCCGGACCGCTAATCCCAGACATGTGCGAGTGCAGATAAGGAGCCCAGCGCATATGAGATAGCAGAAGCTGATTAAGCACTGCATCTCTACTGTGACTGCATCAATCAATACGGCTCTATGCGCAGAGACCCATGACAGCAAATGCTTTAAAACCTTTTGAAAAATATGCAGTGCTATAAACATTCCTCGTTGATTATGGTCTGCTTCGCTCCCAGCGCCCTGGGCCTGCTATTGACCGCTGCCTGTTTGTTGTTCATGACTGGCTGCTTCACGTTGCCCCCCCAATACTCCCCACCCCCCCCACCCCCGGGCTGTTAAAATACCGTGACGTGACATTTCTAACAGGCGACGCTTCATAAAACCCGATCCATAGCATAATGTTACAAGACAACAGCTGAGATAAAGGAGCAGGCCGGCAGCATCACAAGCGCCAGAGTCAGCTACCGCAACAGCAACAGCACCGGCTATATTTCACAGCTATAATGCTAACAGCCAGGCAGTGTGTTATTTCAGAGACGGGGGGAAAAAAGAGGACCATTTGTCACAAACACAGAACGTCCACACACAAACCAGTGGAAACCAGAGCTGTCGCTATCGATATCAATAATAATAGGATTATATTACACTAATAATGGAGTAATCTACCAGTTATTCGGACAATAAATCGTGTTTTGTAAAAGGCCAAACCATAAAAACGGACTTCACTGAACGATAACACATCATGCAGGGCCTTTCGAGGATTCCAAAACACTTTAATGGAAAAAGACAGATTAGGACTCCTCTAAAAGACCAAGAGACCAGCAAGTGAAATTAAGCATTATGCAAAACAGGCGTTATTATTCTGACAACTGCAAATAAACTCTGATCAGAGCAAAATAAGGGTCGATTTCTACTGTTCAATCTGTTCTGTTCTCCTTTAGTTATTTGACACATAAAGAACGGATTCCCTAACAAAAGACTCTTCTCTGTTTTATATGTATATCATATTCTCCTCAATTAAATCCAAATGTCCAGTTCTACTGGACCTTCTACAGCCATATTATATAAGCCACGCATTTTCCCATAACCTGAACATGAAATACACTCGCTAGCACTTCAAGCGCAACATGACTCTCTGAGTTTTCCCGGAAACAGATGAACCCTCTTCAACTTGTGTGCACAAAAGCACAATAACACAGTGATGAAGTACAAAGGAAGCAAGTGAAGGATGATTAAAGCCTTGATTAGGTCGTATGTCTTTTACGCAACGCTTCAGAAGTGCAGAGCTATTTTTGTTGAACAGCTCCCAATGGAAATGACTCGAGGAACATACCAAGATAGGGCACTGGGTGTCATGTTTAACAGTTGATGATGCCCTAAACAGGGTGCACTTGATAAATCTCGAAGATCTACTGGCCTGCAGAGCTTCTTTCAAACCCAAATCTAAAATCTCCATCAGCTGGATTGGTCTGTCAGAGAGGCGCCTGTTCTCTGATCTCTAAACCTTGTCTAGAGTTCACTATGCCGTGAACTAGCTGTCAAGAATACATTACGATACAGTAATGAATCATATTTCCTTCTAATATAACAGTGCATTATGCTTTTCGTGTCAGCAGGCCTTCAGTTTAGAAGATTAAAGAGCGTCTGTTTACTCCAGAGAATGAAAAAGGTGCCAGTTTGAGGGAGAGACTGTCAGTCTTAACTGCCATAGCCTGAGTGCGTGAGACTCCAACAATGCAACGAAAAGCGGCACAGCTGGATTTCACTCTTAATAATACGGAAAAGGCCTGACTAACGATAACAGTCAACCCAGCAATGAGGTACGGATCACCTCCTATGTTTGCTGTGCACAATACCCGAGTATTGTGTAAAGTACTGAAGCATCTCTCACTCGTCTACACACAGCTCGAGTAACGTCAGGATCGGGCCGAATTTCAGCTTCATCGGCCGTCGTTTGCCAGGCACTCTGAGAGGAGAAACAATGCCCGATTAACTGCCCAAAGGAGCTCCGACTGAGCAGTTGGACGATCGGATCATATAGAGAGCAAGCATATATCGGTCTTGGTAAGGCCAGCCACTGCTGCTCCACCCTCGGACCTTCCTGATTACTGTCCCGCATGCAGCCTACCAAGCTTTTAATCTCCTCAAACAGACTTCAGTTTATTTTTAGAAAATAAACTAAGGCAAATGTTACAAACAACTG